>NC_133666.1:488207733-488456075 GCF_037893015.1 Macrotis lagotis
AATGAAAAAAAAAAGCGACTTCTAATCATGATAGATATACAGGACTATTATATCCAATATTTAAAGAAGACACAGTGTTCATATTTCAAAAGCTATACAAAAACTGAAAAAGAAAAAAACCTAATCATAATCCACAGAGAGAATTATAATGTTAATACATATCAAAGAAAGACAAAACATAGGAAAACCTAGATCAATATTATTAATGAACATTCAATCAAATATTTTAAACAAAATGTTGATAAATATACTATAGCTAAGAAATCATTTTTGTGAATATATGGAATTTAAACCAGGGATACAAGGATAATTCAACAATAGGAAAACAAACAACATAATTTTATTAGAAACAAAAATATCCAAAATACCCTGATTTTCTAAATGTATACAGAAGTAGTCTATGACAAAATAGAAATCCTTTATGAGAAAAGCACAATTGTTTACATATTATGGGCATAGAAAGACTTTTTGAAAATGTCACTTAAAATAAATATCTAAAACTAAAAACAGCATCATATGCCGTGATATATATATATATACATATATATATATATATATATATATATATAATCTCTTTGATTACATATGAGAATGAAACAAATATGCCCACTCTGCCCACAAATATTCTGGAAATACTAATGACACCAGTAATAAAGGAAAAATAAATCAACGAAATAAAGACTGACAAGGAAAATATCCTTTTTTGCTTTTTTTTTATATATATGATGGAAGAGTTGTTAACAAGGAAATAAAGCAAAGATCCTAATTGAGACAACTTTAGTAACATTTCTCACATCAATGTAAATCATAAAACATCAAGGGCATTTCTACAAATTACTAAAATAACACAAAAATCAATAACAGAAATGTAAACTCATTCAAAATAAGAAGATATATAACATATCTAGAAATCAACCTCTGAAAACAGAGAGATAACATAGAAAAATTTCAAGATTTTAAATTCTAATGGTAAAGCCACAATAATATAATAAGATGTCAATATTGTACAACTTGATTTATGTTTCTAATTGTTATATCAACCAAATTGTCAAGGTGATAGCTGATAGTATGTAAGAAAATTCATTTATAAAAGGCAAAAAAAATCTAGAATATCAAAGAAATGTTGGAAAGAAGTAGCAGTGGAGAAAATATTTTCTAGAACTCAAACTTCATTATACAAAATCATTCATCAAAATCATCTGTTACTGTTTAAAGAATAAAACAAATTAATAGAGCACACTAGACAAGGTAATACCATAAACAATAAAACTCAATAATCAAATGTTTGAAAAAACTAGACATAAATTATTGAAAGAAATAACTTTATCTTTTAAAAAAATGAATAAATCATATATTGAATTTAAGAAATTAGTTTTACTTCGAAACTTATAATGCAATTCATAATATAATATGAATGGAAAATCGAGCTCTTATTAAAAATGATATGTAAAATTAAGAAGAGAAATGCATTAAATACCTATCATGATTATTGGTAAGAAATATGTACAGAAGAAAAGAAAATTATGATATAATAAAAGGTTACTTCAAATAGAATAATTTCTTCCTGGCCTACATTTATACAGCTAAGAATATGAAAAGAAAGGATTAAACAATCAAAAATTATATCACATTTCCCAGATAAATAATCAAAGGATGAGAACCAAAAGTTCACAAAAGAATAACTACAAAAAATGACAATTACAAGGAAAAAATGTTCAAGCTATCTAATAATAAAAGAAATACAGCATGATTAAAACCTGAATTTTCACCTCCCTAGTTTAAAATAGGCAGAAATGTCAAAAAAAGGACATTATAGTGATTAATGGAAGTAATACATTATATTTTTTCTTTTACTGGAAATTAATAGTAATCTTTTGAAAAGCAATTTTAATTATTCAAATAAATGAACAATATCACTATATCTTTTGAACTAGTGACAATTTTTTAGGGATTTTACCCCAAGGATGCTACTTATAAGAATGTATTGTCATCTATCAAAGAATATTTTTAGTTTCAGCTTTAGTAATAGAATTGTAAATGCAGTAGACATCCATTAATTGAATGACTAAGTATATCCTGGCGAATGTAGTAGAATATCAGTGTGATGTAAGAAATGGTATAGGCAATAAATAAAGGGAAAAATTAAAGCATGAATTGATACAGAATAAAGTTAGTATAGCCAAAGAAACATTATACAGAGTAAGTTTATGAACTCTAAGCAACTACAATCCCCCAAAAAAATCAAAAGGAAATTAAGCAAAATTATCAACTCAAGCAGGACTTGAATAAAAATAATATGAAGAATTAAAGTTTCATGACACTTTGCATATATTTTACTTGGAAATTTTGCAGTGTATTAATTTGTCTTGCACAGTTGTGTTGTGTTTTGTTTTGTTTTTTTTCCCTCCAAATTATTATTTGTGGGATAAAATGGCATTTGGGTTGTGGGAAATAGCATATTGTGATAACTGTGGTGATAAAAGAAACAAAAATCATGAATAAAATTTTAAAAACTATATTGAGATAGTTTATTATTTGTTATCTGATATGTCAGATGTGTTGCATCTTGGAAAAAGGAAGGGAGTTCTTTGAGCAGAAATACAGAGGCAGATTTAATTACCCTAAGCATTCAAGACTTCCTGAGCAAAATTATGAAGACATGCAAGGATATAAGGAAATCTGGCCTTGTGAGAACTCCAGCAGTGTAACATAATACTGTAATTATCATTGGAATCATAAATGGTCCTAAATGCCACTTTAAAGACTTTATATTTTATTCAATAAAATTATTGCAACAACTCTTACTCAACTGATTATTAAAAATCAAATAGATTTTCTAACAGAATTGTTTGAAATAGAAAATTATTGCCCCTATTTAAAAAATAACAAGGAAGGTATACTCATTCTATGGAAGTCTGATAATATGAAGTAGTTTTGTAGTTAAGTATTCTTGAAAAATGTTTGGATGAAATATTATTGATTTCACAAATTGAAGATTAATATTATTGTTTCTTTATATATCTCTGTGGTATAACAGCTTTCTTAACAGATTTTCAATTCATGCATGCAAAAATGCATGCAAGTGCCCTTACTACCATGAGATGAGTCTTCAAAATTAATGCAGATTTGAAAGATAATAGAACTTGGAGAAATGTGCATATACGTATCATCCCCATGCACATGGAATACAAGCACATTGTATGTGTGTATCTAGTGAGCCATCTCCATATATCAGCACTTAAGCTATTAAAGTGCAAATCCAATCTCAGGCAAGATGTGATACCACCATTTTCATTTAATAAGATTCCTTTAATACTCATGAGATTCATAAGAATTAGATGCTATCTGAACAGAAAGGATTTGTAATAATGGACCAGGTATTATAAGGATTAGAAGAATTTGAATGAACAATCCCTCAGCTCATAAAGAAAATGATAAGAGGATAAAGCAAAGAATTAACAATTCGGGGGTGTTGAACATACACTATGTGTTTAACTGTATCAAATTAAAAGTCACGTTTTCCTCTGGTGAAAAAGACAGATTTTTATTCAAAAGTAGGCAAAATTGTTTTGTTTATGCTTTTGTTTTTACTTTATAGTGGACCAATGTTTTAAATTATGTTTTAAGGCTTTTGTTGGATATATTTAAATTTGATGCTAAATTTCTTTAATAAAGATATCATAGTAATGTCACTAAATTTATTGCCTAATTAATTTAGAGATTACATTAGAGTTAGCTCATAGATTTTAACCTCCCCCACCAAAAATCACTAGAAAATATTTGTAGAGAGACAAATATAGGTGGTCCTTCTGTGAATTTGAACAAACTAAATCAGCTAATGGAATGATTCAGAGAGACAGAGAGGGAGAAACAGAGAGAGAGAGAGAGAGAGAGAGAGAGAGAGAGAGAGAGAGAGAGAGAGAGATTGCCAGAGAGACAGAGAGATTGAGAGAAAGAGACAGAGACAGAGACAGAGAGAGAGAGAGAGAGAGAGAGAGAGAGAGAGAAAGAGAGAGAGAGGGGGGTACAGAGACAGAGAAAGATACAGGGATATAGAGACAATGATGGTCATGATGGTGATGAAGATCATGTTGAAAGAGGGGAGAACAAGTAAAGAAGGGAGTAAGGAGGGAAGGAATGATAGGAGAAAAAGAGGGAGGGAAGGAGCAATGGAAAGAGAGAATGAAGGGAGTGAATGAAGGAAGGGAAGAAAATGCTACAACCACAATAAGTCTACATTTTCAAGAAAATAAATTTCTGCAAATAAAAACAAAATTAAAAATACAACCAACCCAAATAAAATAGTAATTTATCTCTTTTTCCCATCTCTCAATCCATTCCCTTAATTTTGCTACAAGACAATGAATTGGATTATTGCATGGTGATAGAATGTTATATGTTCTGATATATGTTCTCCTGCATCATCCTCATTGTATTCCTCTCTCTCTCTTTCTCTCTCTCTCACACACACACACACACACACACATACACACATAGACACAAAAACAACCACATGCACACACAACTTATTAATAATATAATCTCTCTCTTTCCTTCGTTTTACAAAAAATTTGCATTTTATAAGAAAGGAAATAAAATAACTACTGTTTTTTATTCGTATACTTAAATGTATATTTTCCAATTTTAATTAAATATATATTTAGGGTTGTATTATTCTGGGACCTTTCTTCAAAGAAGGTTATCACAACTGCTGCAACCCTATATAAAGAGAATTCAGAGTGATACAGAAAAAAATGATATCTTCATTTAGGTCATCAATATATTTACTTTGGAGTAATATTTATCCTGTTGTAACTGCATAAATATGTCAATTTACTTGTAGCAGTATTTAATACTCCTTAGCTTATTTTTTAAGACACTCTTTTTATTTCAGTCTAGATAGTGAGCTTTCCAACATTTCAAATTGTAACGGATTTATGGCATCGCCCAAGTGGATGTCTATCATGACATCACTCATACGAAAGATATCAGGGATTTGTTTTTTGCTAATCTTTTCATGTGGTGGAGAGGAGTTATTTTTTGCTTCTTTGATATCTTTGGAGCAAAAAATTTAAAGCATTAATATTGATTCAGATACAGGACGTGTGTTTTTACTTAATTCATGTCTCAGAAAATTGAAGAAAATTGTTCACTGAATTTCCTGTGACATAACTGATATATTTTAAAAAGAATCAGAAAACCTTTGTTTCTCTTCTTCTATGCCCTGGGTCATATGATCCTGGAGAAATAGGCCCAAGTCTTTGACATTTATATTTTGTTTTCTTTTTTTTAGTAGAAGGAGAATAAGTGGAATCTCCTATTTGGAAATGCAACATAATCCAGTAATCTTCATAAGTACAGTAATTCTAGCCAGGTATTATCTTGAGACACCTCAAAAATAATATCTTGAGAATCAAAATCATGGGACTCTAGCTCAGCAGAAGTCAATAATGAGATGATGTGTTGAATTGAACTTGGATGGACCAAGACTACATAGGATTAACTTGAGAAACTGATCTTCACCTTCTCATTTATTAACAGTGGGGAGTACTATAGTCTGACGTATAAGGATAAATTTTGTGATTTGTTCACCTATACCACTGAATCAAATATTCTATTGTAAAACGTGTCTCATTAAATGTATTTAAATGTAACTGTGCTTGGACCGAGTACCTAAAATCAGTGGAATAAAGTCATTGCAGCTTTAGGTCCAAGGAAGAAAAAACAGAAAACTCCATAGTCAATTCAGGGAAAATGAGAACTTTGAGGCAGAGATGTCATAAATCCCTTAAATTGTGTAGCCAATATAGTTATTTTATAAAATTGAAATATTTCCAAAAGAACTATTTTTATTCATCATTTTTTTGGCATAAAGAACAGCACTATTTATAAAAATAAGTCATATTGAAGATACATGAAATAATCATTACACTTAATTGCCCTGAATATAAAAAGGATTAGATTAGGAAAAAAACATATTACAAATTCATAATAAATGCTAAGTAAAGAGAAAAATTCCCTTATATTTGTGAACATGCTAAGAAAACAATTAGTAATGTGAAAGACAATAGCTGTGGAAAAGCATAGCTTTTTCTACCTTGTTATGTTTTTTTGATTGCTCCTTCCAGAGAAGGTTTAAGTGTTAAGCAGTTCGTATTTTGAGTGCTTAATTTTTTTTTTTGGTATATTCTCCCAATGGAACTTTTCCAAGAAATAATTATTTTGTTTTCCTGTGTCACTACTTTAGGTAGGCAAGAGGCAGTAATTGCTCTTAAATGGAAAGAAAAAGCAATTTTAGAAGTTAAGGAAAGGAATAAAAATTAACTATTTATACAATTGTATCATGACATTATTGCACCCCAAAATAATTATCTATATTTGTGTTATTATTTTAGACAGTTGACGCAAGAGTAATTATTCAAATTACTGATGAAAACTCCTTGGCAGGGGTGGCTAGGTGGTGCTGTGGATAGAGCACCAGCCCTGGAGTCAAGAGTATCTGAGTTCAAATCCCCCTTCAGACACATAACAATTACCTAGCTTTGTGGCCTTGGGCAAGCCATTAACCCCATTGCCTTGCAAAAACTAAAAAAAAAGCCTGAGGAAAGGCGGGGGTCCATAGATAATTACCTTTAAGGAAAAGATTGTAATTCAAAGATATCTAGAATTTCTGAGGAGAATATGAATTTGTCTCCACTCCAGAAAGATGTCTTAGAAGAAATCAGGAAGGAGTTTAAAAAGCAATTAGAAAAATTGGGAAAAGAAACTCAAGAGAAAATTAACACCTTGCAACAAGAAAACAAATCCTTGAAAAAATACAACTGAACAAATTGAAAAAGATAATAGTTCTCTGAAAACCTCAATTGGGCAAAAGGAAGATTCCTTCAAATATAGAATTGACCCATTGGAAAAGGAGTTGCAAAAGGCAAATGGAGAAAATTCTTCCCTGTAGAAAAGAATGGAATCTGTGGAAATGAATGACTTTATGAAACAACAAGAATCTGTAAAAAAAAAAAGAATTTTTTAAAAAAGAAGAAAATATAAAATAACTCATCAGCAAATCCACTGAATTTGAAAATAGATCCAGAAGAGACAACTTAAGAATCACTAGTCTTCCTGAAAACATTCAGGATAAAAAAAGAAGCCTGGACTCAAATTGCAGGATTTAGTGATAAAAAATTATCTTGGTATCATGGAAAATAGGTCAAAATAGTTTTTGAAAGCATATATTGATGCCTTCTTGAAAGGGAATCCAATATGATAATGCCAAGGAATATTGTGGCCAAAATACACAACTATCAGATAAAAGAGAAAATCTTGGAAGCAACAAGAAAGAAATACTTTAAATATTAAGGAAGCATAGTACAGATTACACAGGATCTGGAAGAATCAACATTAAGGTATTGAAGGGCATAGAATGTCATATTGCAAAGATATTATTTTGCTTCAGTAGAAGTGAAAAAAATCAGGAGTATCAATCCTTATCTCAGACAATGCAACTGCAAAAATAGATAGCATTAAAACAGATAAGGAAGGACAGGATATCTTCCTAAAAGGAACCATTAGACAATAAGGTAATTTGAATACTAAATATGTATGCACCCAATGGAACAACATCCAGATTCTAAGAGGAGAAGTTAAAAGAGCTACGGAAAGACATAGACTTCAAAACTCTACTAGTGGGAGACCTGAACATCATGCTCTCAGATTTATATAAATAAAATATAAAATAAACAAGAAGGAAGGTAAGGAGGTAAATAGATGGTTAGAAAACCTAGATAAGATTGACCAATGGGGCCATTTAATGAGGATAGAAATGAATATACTTTTTTTTTGCAGTACATGACACTTACACAAAAATTGACCAAGTACTAGGACATAAAATCCTAATGATCAATTGCAGAAAGGTAGAAATAGTGAATACATCTTTCTCAGATCAAAATGCAATAAAAATCATATGCAATACTAGGACACAAAGATCTAGACACAGAACTAATTGGAAACTAAATAACCTCCTTTTACAAAATGAGTGGATCAAGCAACAAATTATAGATAGAATTAATTATTTCATCCTAGATAATGACAATAATGGTACAACATACAAAAAACCTATGGGATACACTCAATGTGGTTGCCTGGGGATATATTATATCCTTAAATGCTTACATGAATAAATTAGAGAAAGAGGAAATCAATGAACCAATTATACAACTAAAAAATAGAGAGAATAAATTAATAACCCCTAATTAAATACCAATTTAGAAATTCTCAAAATTAAAGGAGAAATTAATAAAATTGAAAGTAAGGAGACTATTGAACTAATAAATAAATCCAAGAGCTGGTTTTATGAAAAAAAAAAACCCCAATAAAATTGCTAAACCTCTGGTGAATTTAATTAAAAAAAGGAAAAAGAAAACCAAACTACTAGTATCATAAATGAAAAAGGTGAACTCACAACCAATGAGGAAGAGATTAAAGTAATAATTTGGCACTATTATGCCAATATGTATGCCAATAAATTTGACAATCTATGTGAAATGGATGAATATTTACAAAAATATAAATTACCCAGATTAAATGAAGCAGAAATTAAAAACCGAATAACCTTATCTCAGAAAAAGAAATTCCACAAGCCATTATTGAACTCTCTAAGAAAAAATCTCCAGTGCCAGATGAAGTGACAAGTGAATTCTGTTCTATCAAACATTTAAGGAACAATTGATTCCAATTCTATGCAAACTCTTTTGAAAAGTAGGGCAAGTTGGAAATCTGCCTAACTCTTTCTATGACAACAATATGGTGCTGATACCTAAACCAGGAAGAATTAAAACAGAGAAAGAAAATTATAGGCCTATCTCCCTGATGAATATAGATGCAAAAATCTTAAATAATATCTAAGTAAAATGATTATAACAAGTTATCACTATGATAATACTTTATGATCAAGTAGGGTTTTTCCTAGGACTGCAGAGTTGTTTCATTATTAGGAAAACTGTTAATGTAATTAATTATATCAATAACATAACTATCAGAAGTCATATGACCATATCAACAGATGCTGAAAAAGCTTTTGAAAAAATATAGTACCCATTCCTAATAAAAACACTAGAGAGCATAGGAATAAATGTTTTTTCCCCTTAGAATAATAATCAGTACCTGTCTGAAACCATCAACAAGCATTATTGGCACCAGGGATTGACTAGATTCATTCCCATTAAAATCAGGGGTGAAAGAAAGATGCCCATTACCATCACTACTATTCAAAATTATAGTAAATATCTTAGTCTCAAAAATAAGAGAAGAAAAAGGAAGTGAAGGAATTAGAATTGGGAAGAAAGACAAAAACCTCTCACTCTTTGCAAATGACATAATGGTATACCTAGAAAATCCCCAAAAGTCATTTAAAAACAACTAGAAATAATTAGCAACTTTAGCAAAGTAGAAGGATATAAAATAAACCCTCATAAATCATCAACATTTCTATATATGACTTACAAGATACAACAAAAATAAATAGAAAGAAAAATCCCATTCAAAGTATCCTTAGACAAAATAAAATACCTGAGAGTCCACCTGCCAAGGCAGACTCAAGAACTTTTTGAAATCAATTACAAAACTCTTCTCTCACAATTAAAATCAGATTTAAATGCTTGGGCAAACATCAACTGTTGCTGGACAGGTTGATCTAATGTAATAAAAATGACAATTCTAATAATACTAAACCACTTGTTTAGTGTCCTACCAATCAAAATTCCAACAAATTATTTTGATGGGTTAGAAAAAGTTGTAATTAAATTTATATGGAGAAATAAAAACTCAAGAATTTCCAGGGATGCAATGAAAAAAGTGCAAATGAAGGTGTCTTAGCCTCACCAGATTTGAAATAATTTTATAAAGCATCAGTCATCAAAACTGCCTGGTATTGGCTAAGAAACAGATTCGTGGACCAGTAGAATAGAGTAGGTTCAATAGCAGGAAATGATTATAGTAATCTCTGTTTGATAAACCCAAAGAGTCAAGCTACTAGGATAAAAACTCTCTCTTCAATAGAAACTGTTGGGAAAATTAGAGGTTAGTATAGAAGAAACTTAGATCATTTTATTTATTTATTTATTTATTTATTTATTTGTTTGTTTGTTTATTTATTTATTTCTCTATCTATTTATTTATTTATTTATTTATTTTAGGTTTTTGCAAGGCAATGGGGCTAAGTGGCTTGGCCAAGGCCACACAGCTATGTAATTATTAAGTGTCTGAGACCAGATTTGAACCCGGGTACTCCTGACTCCAGGGCAGGTGCTTTATCCACTATGCCACCTAGTTGCCCCTAAGAAACTTAGATTAGACCAATACCTCACACCCTATACCGAGATAAGATCTAAATTGATACAGGATTTAGACATATAAAACAATATTATAAGCAATCTAGAAGATCAAGTAGTAGTTTACCTGTCAGATCTTTGGAAACAAAAGCAGTTTATGACCAAGGAAGAAATAGAGAACATCACTGAAAACAAACTAGATAAGTTTGAATACATTAAATTAAAAAACTTTTGCACAGACAAAACCACTGTAACCAAAATCAAAAGAAATATAGTAAGTTGGGAAACAATTTTTTACAACTAGTCTTTCTGACAAAGGATTCATTTCTTAAATGTACAAAGAACTGAGTCAAATTTGCAAAAAAAACCAAGTCATTCCCCAATTGACAAATGGTCAAAGAATATGCAAAGGCAATTTACAGATGAGTAAATCAAAGCAATCCATATTCATATGAAAAATTGCTCCAAATCATTACTTATTAGAGAAATGCAAATTAATGCAAATTAAAACATCTCTGAGATACTACCTCATACCTCTCTGGCCAATATGACCAGAAAGGACAATGATCAATATTGGAAGGGATGCAGGAAATCTGGGATACTAATACATTGTTGGTGGAGCTGTGAACTCATCCAGCCTTTCTGGAGAGCAATTTGGGATTATGCCCAAAAAGGCAGCAAAAATGTGTGAACCTTTTATTCCAGCAATACTACTCCTGGGTCTATACCCTGAAGAGATTATGATAAAAGGGACAAACATCACTTGTACAAAAATATTTATATCAGCCCTATTTGTGTTGGCAAAGAATTGGAAATTAACTAAATGTGCTTCAATTGGGGAATGGCTTAACAAACTGTTGTATATGTATGTCGTGGAACACTATTGTTCTGTTGGAAACCAGGAGGGATGGGAATTCATGGAAGCCTGGAAGGATTTGCATGAACTGATGCTGAGAGAGATGAGTAGAATCAGAAAAACTTTGTACACCCTAACAGCAATATGGGGGTGATGACCAAACTTGATGGACTTAATCACCCCTCAGTGAAACCATCAGGGAAAATTTTGACCTATCTACAATGGAGAATACCATATGTATCCAGAGAAAGAATTATGGACTTTGAACAAAGACCAAAGACTATTACCATCAAATTAGAAAGAAATGTTATATTATTTTATAATTTTACTATCTCATATTTTATATTTCTTTCTTAAGGATATGATGTTTCTGTCATCACATTCAAATGAGATCAATGTATAACATGGAATCAGTGTAAAGACTAACACAATGGCTTCTGTGGGGAGGTGGGGGGAGGAAAGCATGTATGGGAGAAAATTATAAAACCCAAAATAATTAAAATCTTTCTTTAAAAAAATCTGCAGTGAATGAATATAGCAATCTACTATTTGACACACCCAAAGACATAAGATTCTGGGACAGGAACTCACTGTTTGACAAAAATTGTTGGGAAAACTGGAAAAAGTATGCAAAAACTAGACATAGATTCACATCTGACACACTCTACCAAAATAATGTGAAAATGGCTACAGGATTTAGACATATAGAGCAATACCATAGATAAATTTATATTAAAAAAATTATCTATAAAATCTTTGGAAATGGGATAAATTTATGGCCAAACAAGAATAAGAGCATATTATAAACTGCAAAATGAATGATTTTGACAACATTAAATTAATATTTTTGCACTAATAAAATCAATTCTGCCAAAATTAAAAAGAAAGCAGAAAATTGGTTAACAATCTTCACAGCAAGGAGTTCTGATAAAGGTCCCATTTCAAAAGCATATGGACAATTGCATTAAATTTATAAGATCATAAGTCATTCATCAATTGATCAATGATCAAAATATATAAATAGGCAGTTTTCAAATGAATAAATAAAAGCTATATAAGTTTGCATGAAAAAAATGCTCCAAATCTCTATTGCTTAGAGAAATGCAAATTAAAACAACAATGAGGCATCATCTCATACCTATTACATTAACAAAGATGAGATAAGGGGAAAATGTTCAATGTTGGAGTGGTTGTGGGTGGATTGGAATATTGATTCATTGCTTGTGGAGTTGTGAACAGATTCATCATTTCTGGAGAGTAATATGAAACTAACCCGCCCCCCCCCCCAATTAAACTGTTTATACCCTTTGACCCCAGTAATTCCAATTCTAGGTCTATATGCAGAAGAAATTCTAAAAATTGGGAAAAGTCTTACATGTTCTAAAATATTGATTGCTGGAAAAAAATGGAAATTTAGGGCATTCCTATCAATTAGGGAATGGCTAAACAAGTTATGGTACATACATTCTATGGCATACTATTGTTCTATAAAAAACTATAAATGTTTGGACTCTGCAGAACATAGAATAACTTACTGGATCTAATGCTGAGTGAAGAAAATATAGCCAAGAATACAATGTACACATCAAAAACAGCATTATGAGATGAACAACCTTTATGCAAGCAGCTCCTCTCAGCAGTCCAGAGAGATAGAGGAACAGAAACAAACAAAATAAAACACACACACACACACACACACACACACACACACACACACACACAAAATACCAGCTTTTTCCCGATTCTTATGAACACTTTAAAAAATATCTCTTATGTATCTATTTCCCTTAATCCTAATTCCTCATGCTGAAAATTACTAATTTGTAAACATATCTATCAAACTATATATATGTAAAATGCTAACCTGGCTCTTCCCTGCTGAGGGGATGAGGTGGGAAGGGAGGGTGAAGGGAACCTTTGTAACTGGAAAATATGCATGTGCATATGGTAAAAACAAACAAACAAACAAATAAATAAATCTGAAAAAAAGAACAAATTAAAAATCCCCAATTATATAGTGTGTTAGAAATTTTGAAAATTAAACTTGAAATTAATAAAATTGGAAGCAAGAAAACTATTGGACTAATAATTAAAGCCAAGAGTTGATTTTATGAAATACAAATAGACACTGGTTAATTTGATTAAAAAAAGAAATCCAAATTACTACATGAAAAATGAAAAGCATTTTATTCACCACCAATGAGAAAGAAATAAAAATAATAATTCAGAACTGTTTGTTCAACTGTCTGCCATTAAATTCATAATCTAAATGAAATACATGAATATTTACAAAGATATTAAATATTCTGCTTAAAATAAGAGGAATTTAAATGCTTAAATAACCCTCTCTTAGAAAAAGAAATTCAACAAACCATCAATGAACTCTCTAAGAATAAATTTCTAGGGCTCGAAGGATTCACAAGTGAATTCCTTAAAAAATTCAAGGAACATTTGGTTCCAATTTTTTTTATATAAAATATTTTTAAAAATAGGTCAAGAAGAAACTCTGCCAAATTCCTTCTATGATATCAATATGGTGTTGGTACATAAACCTGGAAAAAGTATGCCAATATCTAGACATAGATCCGCACAGAGTAGAAACAGAGAAAGAAAATTTCAGACTAATTTACCTAATGAATAAGGATGCAAAAACATTAAATAAAATATTAGCAACATGATTATATCAAGTTTTCACTTGGATAATACAATATGATCAAGCAAGATTTATACCAGGAATGCAGAATTGATTCAATCTTAGGAAAATTGTTTACATAATTAACCATCCCACAAAACAACCTCATAATGGAAATGACTAATCTGTAACCATCTTTAACACAAACATTTATGCACAATATTCACTTGACTGTTCATCGTTGCAGAGAGTAGGCTAGGAAATGAAGGTGGAAGGAAATTAAGTAACTTAAAAATATGCATTTGCATATAGATGAGTGTTGAAAAATTTTTATGATTTAACTGGAAAAATAAAATGTAATGTCAATTGAGAAATATAAAAAACAAATCCAATGAAAGAAAGAAAACATTAGAGAGTAAAAAAAGACATAATACATGTCTGTATTTAAAAAATTGAAGATAATAAGATTTGGCTTTTATTTAACCTCACAGTTAATCCTTGGGATTGAAATGGGATTTTCTATCACACGATTTTTAAAAGTGTAATTGTTTATTGTACTCCTGAAATGTACTCCTGTACATTGTGGTTAACCATGACACAATTTATTGTTAATGTGTATAATGTTCTTTTCATTCTGCTCACTTCATTTGACATAAATTCATGAACGTCTTTCCATACACTTTTGAAATCCCATCCCTCATGATTTTTTTATAGAAATATAGTGTACCACAGTTGATTTTGCTATGATGGGCATTCATTCAATTTCCTTGCCACAACAAAAAGAGATTATATGAATTTTTTGTACATGTGGGATTTTTAACCCCTTTACATGATCTCTTCTGTATACAGACCTAGTAGTGGCATTGCTGGATCAAAGCTTATGAACATTCTTACTGCCCTTTGGACATATTCCAAATTGCTGTCCAGAAAGTTTGGATCACTTCACAACTCTACAAATGATGCTTTAGTGTCACAGTATTCCCCATCTCCTCCAATAGCGCTCATTTTCCTTTCTAGTCATATTGACCAATCTGAGAGAAGAAATTAGCATATACAAATGCATGCAGAAATTGATATGAGGTAATTAGTAATGAGTGAGACTGGCAGTTCTAGAAAAGCTATTTTTTATCTGAGTATCTGTATGTTTGTGTCTGAAATATAGCTTTTGACCTGTCTATGAATGAAATCATACATTGTAAGAGCTTGAAATGAAGAGTTAGTGCTTTCTTGGAAGGTGAGAATCCCTGCACAAAGGTACAAAGAAGAGAGGAGATGAGAGATATTGTTGTATGTGAGAAATACCTAGAACTGTTTTATTGCAATTTTGTGTATGTATGTATATATCTAAATTATCTAAATTAGATAAAATCATTTAATTTCTTTCTTGTTCCAGATAGATTCGAGTTCATAGAAAAAAGCACACATGCATATTCAGAAATATCTAGGAAGATTTAGTAAGCCTTACATTGAAAAGAAAAATACTATCATATTTACTATGATAATCTAAAGTTAGTCTGGAAAGGTAGGTCCAAGCTAGATTGTCAAGAATGTGTTTATGGGGCAGCTAAGTGGTACAATGGATAGAGTACCAACCCTGGAGACAGGAGGACCTGATTTCAAATCTGAGCTCAGATACACAATAATCACTTAAATGTGTGACCTTGGACAAGTCCTTCAACTGCATTGCCTTGCAAAAACAAAACAAAAATAAAAAAATAAAGCAAGCAAACAAAAGATTTATGATTAATCCTAGAGCTATTGTGAATCTCTGCAATGAATGGTAAAATTTGCATTTTAATAATATCATTTAGGCACTTGAAAGAATTTATTGTACAGTGGAAAGGATTAAGATAGAGTTACTAATTAGGTGATTACTTGTTCAAAACTTCATAAAAAAGGATGAAGTTTTGATTTTGCTTGGGTCTTTTATGAAGAAAAAAAACAGGTCATATGTAAGAGAATTTATAAAGGTAGTAAAGACAAGATTTAATTAGCTTGTCTGGAATTCATTTATTCCTCTTTATTCATCCAATATTGAAATTTAAAATTTCCTTCAGAATTCAGCTTATTAGAGGTCTCTTATGAGAAGCATTGCTTGATCAGTTTAGTTTTTTAGGATACTTTTTTTTTCCCTTTCCCTTTAAGTTGTCATTTCTATGTTTATTGCTTAGATGTTTGACTCTCCCAGTAGTATGTAAACTCCTTGATGTCAGGGACTTAATTTATTTTTTGCATTTATATTTCCAGGACCTATCATGGAGACTTGCACATGATAAGAGTATGATAAATTTTTGATAATTTTGGTAGATGGAAAACCAGAAATGTAGACAAGACTTATGCATACATCTAGCTAAAAATAAAGAATAACATGGAGATACTTATAACAAAGCACAGATGGAAAGAAATAAAAGAATCCCTATTTAATCCATTGTTTCTAACATTTCAACTGTTACAGGACAATAATAGAGAGGATTCGGTAATCATTTCACCCATTCAGTGCAAAACTTCTGGAATTTTTGTCTAAATAAGCTGAATATAAAAAATAAAACCTTCTAAAGTTCATTATTCCAAATAGAATTGTCCCCACACCTGGAATGAATATTATCTTCATCAAACATTAATGACAAGTAAATACCATCTGTTCTCATGACAGCTGATTTAAAGAAAAAGGGAGAGAAGTTAAAGAATAGGGGAAACCAATATTTTACATATTGAAAGTTATGAAATTTAATAAACTCTCTTGAAATGAATAGATATGAACACACATCTATTTCCCATATATTGGCAAGTAATATTATGTAATATGGCACAATGAACTGCCAAATATGGGAAATATTTCCTCCATATTATTAAAGCAGACCAAATATTTAAGATGATCTTAGTATGATAGTATTTCTCTTTTCTATGCATGTCTTACTAAATTTCCCTGTATACTTCTGGATATGCATGTATAACCTCTCCATGAGCTTGAATCTTTCTGAAACAAGAAAGAGCTTACTTGGCTTGAGAATAGAGAGGAGAGAATGTTGCAAAAGATATCTATGAGCACTCTCCAGAATAATAATCTTCCTTGGTTTCTGTCCTTTGCAGTTTCAGAGCAGTATATTGTTTTGCACATGAAATAGACATTAGGGACTAATACATTATTGCCCCAGGAGAGCATCCATGGATTTCCTATCTTCTAGATTTTCCTAATCCTCCTAAATATCCATGACCCTTAGATGTTCCCTTGTCAAGAGAATATAATTTTCTGTTATAGTTTTCTTATATTTAGAAACAAAAATTCAGAGAGGTAAAATAATTTAATTAATATGACTGAAGGTATCTGATCTTTCTATATGCATGGATACAGACACAAAATAAGAAGCATGCATACACCATCACTTGGGTCCTCAAAAATCAGCACAGAGTTGTAGGGCAATCTGTATCAAGTGCCATGGTTAAACATCATAAAATTTGTGATGAAAGGTACCTTAGATGTAATCTGTTACAAAACCCTCATTTCAGAGATGTGAAACTGAGGGAATGAGAGATTAAACTATTTGCCCAATATCTTAAAAACAGCAAAGAGTCACCTCAGAATTTCAACTCAGTTCAGCATTCAAGTATTTTGTAAATCCCTAATTATTAGAAAAGGACAATCACTTTGCCAACTCCTTTGTTCCACTAAAGTTTATTTTAAAATGCCTTGCCTCCTAAGAGAACATTATTTCTAGCTATTTACAGAAATCCAATTGATGATAGCATTTTTATATCTTATTTTTGGCATTTAACATTCTAAGAGTTCATTGATTGTACAATAGATGATAAATATACACACAATTCATTCATTATCCTGAAAGACAAATGTTGGTATTGTGATTTGTCTTTCATTCTTTTAGGTTATTTTTTTCCTTTTTGCAAGGCAATGGGGTTATGTGGCTTGCCCACATAAGGCTGGATTTGAACTCAGGTACTCTTGACTCCAGGGCCAGTGCTCTATCCATCACACCACCTAACTGCCCTTGTCCTTCATTCTTAAAGAAGTACATAACATCAGTGAGATGATTCCAGGACATGAAAGGATTTGATTGAGGGGATGTTATACTAAGTCACCAGCCTTACTTTTTCTCAAGAGTCACCAGGCTCCAGTGACCAGATATCAATCAGAAAGTCTGGATATGGCCCTTGATGCAAGGTAATTGGAACTAAATAACTTGCCCAGAGTTACAAAGCTAGTAAGTGCCATGTGTCTAAAACTTGATTTGAAATTCAGTTCTTTTTTAAATTTTTTAAATTTTTATTAAAGATTTTATTTAAGTTTTACAATTTTTCCCCCAATCTTGCTTCCCTGCCCCCACCCCCACCCCACAGATAGCACTCTGTCAGTCTTTACTTTGTTTCCATGTTGTACCTTGATCCAAATTGGATGTGATGAGAGAGAAATCATATCCTTATAGAGAACCGAATTCTCAGAGGTAACCATATCAAACAATAAGACATCTGTTTTTTTTTTCCGAATTAAAGGGAATAGTCCTTGTACTTTGTTCAAACTCCACAGCTCCTTATCTGGATACAGATGGTACTCTCCTTTGCAGACAGCCAAAAATTGTTCCCAATTGTTACGCTGAAGGAATGAGCAAGTACTTCAAGGTTGAACATCACTCCCATGTTGCTGTTAGGGTGTACAGTGTTTTTCTGGTTCTGCTCATTTCACTCAGCATCTGTTGATGCAAATCCCTCCAGATTTCCCTGAAATCCCCTGCCTCCTGGTTTCTAATAGAACAATAGTGTTCCATGACATACATATACTACAGTTTGCTAAACCATTCCCCAATTTAAGGACATTTACTGGATTTCCAATTCTTTGCCACCACAAACAGGGCTGCTATAAATATTTTTGTACAAATAATGTTATTACCCTTTTTCCTCATCTCTTCAGGGTATAGACACAGTAGTGGTATTGCTGGGTCAAAGGGTATGCACATTTCTGTTGCCCTTTGGGCATAGTTCCAAATAGCTCTCCAGAAGTGTTGGATGAGTTCACAGCTCAACCAACAGTGTAATAGTGTCCCAGATTTCCCATATTCCAACAATGATCATTATCCTTCCTGGTCATACTGGCCAATCTGAGAGGTGTGAGGTGGTACCTCAGTGAAGCTTTAATTTGCATTTCTCTAATAATTAGTGATTTAGAGAATTTTTTCATATGGCTATGGATTGCTTTGATCTCCTCATCTGTAAATTGCCTTTGCATATCCTTTGACCATTTGTCAATTGGGGAATGGCTTTTTGTTTTAGAAATATGACTCAGTTCTCTATATATTTTAGAAATGAGTCCTTTGTCAGAATCATTAGTTGTAAAGATTGTTTCCCAATTTACTACTTTTCTTTTGATCTTGATTACATTGGTTTTATCTGTGTAGAAGCCTTTTAATTTGATGTAATCAAAATCATCTAATTGGTTTTTAGTGATGTTCTCCAACACTTCCTTAGTCATAAACTGTTCCCCTTTCCATAGATCTGATAGGTAGACTAGTCCTTGATCTTCTAATTTGCTTATAGTATTGTTTTTTATGTCTATGTCCTGTAACCATTTGGATCTTCTCTTTGTAAAGGGTGTGAGGTGTTGGTCTAATCTAAGTTTCTTCCATACTAACTTCCAATTATCCCAGCAGTTTTTATCAAAGAGGGAGTTTTTATCCCCGTGGCCTGACTCTTTGGGTTTATCAAACAGCAGATTACTATAATCTTCTCCTGCTTTTACACCTAGTCTGTTCCACTGGTCCACCATGCTATTTCTTAGCCAGTACCAAACAGTTTTGATGAGTGATGCTTTATAATATAATTTTAGATCAGGTAGTGCCAAGCCACCTTCATTTGCATTTTTTTTTTCATTAAGCTCCTGGCAATTCTTGACTTTTTATTTCTCCATATGAATTTACTTACAATTTTTTCCTAACTCATTAAAGTAAATTTTTGGAATTTTGATTGGTAGGGCAGTAAACAGATAGTTTAGTTTTGGGAGAATTGTCATTTTTATTATATTAGCTCTCCCTATCCATGAGGTGTTGATATTTGCCCAGTTATTTAAGTCTGATTTAATTTGTGTGAGAAGTGTTTTATAATTGTTTTCAAAAAGATTCTGAGTCTGTCTTGGAAAGTAGACTCCCAAGTATTTTACACTGTCTGAGGTTACTTTGTATGGGATTTCTCTTTCTAGCTCTTCCTGCTGTTTCTTGCTAGTCATATATAGGAAAGTTGAGGATTTATGGGGGTTTATTTTATAACCTGCAACTTTGCTAAAATTGCTAATTGTTTCCAGTAGTTTTTTAGATGATTTCTTGGGATTCTCTAGGTAGGCCATCATGTCATATGCAAAGATTGAGAGTTTTGTCTCTTCCTTCCCAATTCCAATTCCTTTAATTTCTTTTTCTTCTCTAATTGCTGATGCTAACATTTCTAATACAATATTGAATAGTAGTGGTGATATTGGGCACCCTTGTTTAACCCCTGATCTTATTGGGAATGCCTCTAGCCCTCTCCCCATTGAGTATAATGCTTGTGGATGGTTTCAGATAGATACTGCTAATTATTTTAAGGAACAGTCCATTTATTCCTACACTCTCTAGTGTTTTTAATAGGAATGGATGCTGTATTTTGTCAAAAGCTTTTTCAGCATCTATTGATATGATCATATGGTTTCTGATAGGTTTGTTATTGATATAATTGAGTATACTAACAGTTTTCCTAATACTGAACCAACCCTGCATTCCTGGAATAAATCCTACTTGATCATAATGTATTATCCTACTGATGACTTGTTATAGTCGTTTTGCCAAGATTTTATTTAGGATTTTTTCAACTATATTCATCAGGGAAATAGGTCTATGATTTTCTTTCTCTGTTTTAACTCTTCCTGGTTTAGGTAACAGTACCATATTGGTTTTCATAGAAAGAGTTAGGCAGAGTTCCATCTTTCCCTATTTTTCCAAAGAGTTTATATAGGATTGGAACCAATTGTTCCTTAAATCTTTGGTAGAATTCACTTGTGAATCCATCAGGCCCTGGATATTTTTTTTTTTAGGGAGTTCAATAATGGCTTGTTGAATTTCTTTTTCTGAGATAGGGTTGTACAGGTATTTAATCTCTTCTTCATTTAGCCTGGTCAACTTATATTTTTGCAAATATTCATCCATTTCACTTAGATTATCAAATTTATTGGCATAAAGTTGGGCAAAATAATTTCGAATTATTACTTTAATTTCCTCCTCATTGGTGGTGAGTTCACCTTTTTCATTTATAATACTAACAATTTGGTTTTCTTCTTTCCATTTTAATCAAATTGACCAGAGGTTTATCAATTTTATTGTTTTTTTCATAATACCAATGTTTGGTTTTATTTATTAATTCAATAGTTTTTTTTGCTTTCAATATTATTAATTTCTCCTTTAATTTTTGAAATTTCTAATTTGGTATTTGATTGGGAATTTTTGATTTGTTCTTTCTCTAATTTTTTAGTTGCATGTTTAGTTCATTGATTTGATTTCCTCTTTCTCCAATTTATTCATATAAGCACTTAGAGCTATAATATATCCCCTGAGAGTTGCTTTGAATGAATCCCATAGGTTTTGGTATGTTGTTTCATTATTATCATTATCTAGGATAAAATGGTTAATTCTTTCTATAATTTGTTTTTTGGTCCACTCATTTATTAAGATGAGGTTATTCAGTTTCCAATTTGCTCTGGGTCTATATCTCCTTGGCCTAGTATTGCATATGACTTTTATTGCATTGTGATCTGAGAAAGATGTATTCACTATTTCTTCCTTTCTGCAGTTGATCATTAGGTTTTTATGTCCTAGTACATGGTCAATTTTTGTATAAATTCCATGTACTGCAGAGAAAAAGCTAAATTACTTCCTATCCCCATTCAGTTTCCTCCATAAGTCTACCATATCTAATTTTTCTAACAATCTATTTACCTCCCTAATTTCTTTCTTATTCTTCGTTTTTATGATTTGATTTATCTAGATCTGATAGCAGGAGGTTGAGGTCTCCTACTAGTAGAGTTTTGCTGTCTATGTCTTCCCTGTAATTCTTTCAGCTTCTCCTCTAAGAATTTGGGTGCTGTCCCACTGGGTGCATATATATTCAATATTGAAATTACTTTATTGTCTATGGTACCTTTTAGGAGGATGAAGTTTACTTCCTTATCTCTTTTAAAGCTATCTATTTTTGTTGCTGCTTTGTCTGAGATAAGGATTGCTACCCCCTGCTTTTTTTTACTTCAGCTGAAGCAAAATATATTTTGCTCCAACCTTTTACCTTTACTCTATATGTATCTCTCTGCTTCAAATGAGTTTCTTGTAAGCAGCATATTGTAGTTTTCTCGTTTTTAATCCACTCAGCTATTTGCTTATGTTTTAAGGGAGAGATCAGCCCATTCACATTCAAGGTTATTATTACTAATTCTTTATTGCCCTCTGTGCTATCTTCCCTCTGTTTGTATTTTCCCCCTTTCCCCCCTTTTTATCCATATACCCCAGTATTTTGTTTTTGAATACCACCCCCTTCATTGTGTTTTCCCTCTTATAACACACTCTCCCCTTTCTTTCCCCTTTCCCTGTTCCCTTCCCTTCCTTTTGTTATTTCCCTTTATTTCCTCCACTCCCCTTCCCTTTCTCTGTCCCCCCCTCCCCTTTTCCCCTTTTAATTCTTGAAAGGTTAGATGTGTTATAAGTTAACTGAGTATGTATAGTTTGACTTTAAGCCAAGTCTGATGAGAAGAAGATTCAGGTGTTTCTCCTCTACTCCTTTCTTCCCCTCTATTACCATAGGTTTTTTTGTACCTCTTAGTGTAATGAGATTTGTCCCATTCAATCCCTTCCCTCCTCCTTTCTCTTTCCTGTCCCCCTTTTTAGGGAGGTAGTATATTTTTTTAGATCATTCTATCTAAGTCATAGAAAATTCTGAGTGTCTGTCCATTCTAGTTCAATATATTCTGTTGAATAGAGTCAAAATTCCTGAGAGTTATTACAGTCTTTCTCCCCAGTGGAGTTAAAGCCAGTTACATCCCATTAGATAGCAGTCTCATGGATAGGTCATGGATGTCCATCATTTCTGGCTCGGTATATTCTCTCTGTTAAAGTTACATTTCTCAGGATGTTTGAGAGTCTCTACCCCCCCCCCCCCCATGCTGGGATATAGCCAGTTTCAACTTGCTGGATTGCATTTTTTTCCTTTTAACCGCCCCCCCCCCTTTGTTTCTTTTTTATTTTACCTTTTCATGTGTCTTTTGAACCTCCTGTTTGATATCTAAATTTTCTGTTTAGCTCTGGTCTTTTCATCAGAAATTGTTGGAATTCTTCCATTTCATTAAATGTCCATCTTTTTCCTTGGAAGAAAAGGCTCAGCTTTGCAGGAAAATAGATTATTGGCTGCATTCCAAGCTCCTGTGCTCTTCGAAATATCTTGTTCCAGGACCTTCGATCCTTAAAGTTGATGCAGCCAGGTCCTGCGTGATCCTTACTGTGGCCTCCTTGATATTTAAATTTTTTCTTTCTGGCTGCTTGCAGGATTTTCTCTTTTATCTGATAGTTCTGGAGTTTAGCCACAACATTCCTTGGTGTTTTCATTTTAGGATCTTATTCTGGTGGGGATTGATGTACTCTTCAATAATTACTTTGCCCTCTGAATCAATGATGTCAGGGCAGTGTTCCATCACTAGATCCTGTAATATTAAGTCCAGGCTTTTTTCCTCTTCAATGTTTTCAGGAAGTCCTATAATTTTCAGGTTGCCCATCCTCGATCTATTCAAGAGGTCAGTGGTTTTGTTGATGAGGTATTTCATATTTGATTCTATTTTTTTAATTTGTTTAACTGACTCTTGCTCTCTCATGGAGTCATTAGTTTCTGTAGACTCCATTATTTTTTGGAGGAGGAGTTTTCTTCATTAACCTTTTCCAATTGGTCAATTCTACTTTTGAAAGAGCTTTCCATTTGAGCAATTGAGATTTTGAGAGAATTAATTTCTTTTTGCATTTGCTCATTTGAAGATCTGAGAGAATTGTTCTCATTTTGTAATTGTCCAATTATACTTTCTCTGGTTTTGTTTTCTTGTTGCAAGGTATTAATTGTCTCCCCCAAATTTACCAGTTGATTTTTAAACTCCTTCCTTATTTCTTCAAGGAAGTCTGTAAGTTCTGGAGACCAGATTGTATTCTCCTCAGATGTTCCAGGTCTCTCTGGGTTGGGGTCTTTCCCTTCCAGGAATTTTTCTATGAATCCACCTTTCCACTGACCCTTCTTCATTATGCTAAGACCTTGAGTTGGGTGGGGCTGGTTCACCTGGGCTTGGGATCTCTGAAGGCTTTACTGAGTGCAGTTTCTCTGGCTGGCCAGTAGGAGGTGCTGGTTGCCCTCTCTGGCGTGTCTGTGACCTTGGTTGCAAGGCCATCTCCCTTTGCTTGAGAGAGGGCATTGGAGCTATTGAATTCTTTTGCCTTCAATCAATA
This sequence comes from Macrotis lagotis, assembly GCF_037893015.1. Taxonomy (NCBI): domain Eukaryota; kingdom Metazoa; phylum Chordata; class Mammalia; order Peramelemorphia; family Peramelidae; genus Macrotis; species Macrotis lagotis. Next base: position 488,232,040 of record NC_133666.1, read on the forward strand.
GTGGGCTTTACCCTGGCCTGAGGTGATTCCTCAGCTGGGCTGGTTCTTCTGCTCACACACCTGAGGCAGAAGTAATTTGCATTTGTTTGGTAGGAGGCCTCAGTGCAATGGAGGCATGGGCTCAGAGTTTCTCAGACCCAAGGAGCCCAGGGATGGGGTTTGCAGCTCTCCTGCCCCAGACCTCTCCCCACAGCCCCTTCCCCAAGCTCCAAGGGGACAGCACCAACACCAGAGCCTCTGCTTCCCCTTGGACCCAAGTCCCCTTCGTCCAGCCCCACCGCTGATCCAGCATGTTGGCTCTCGGGCCCTCAGACTCCCAGTTCTGATTCAGCTGATGATCTGGCTGATCCCGGGCTGATCTTCCCTCAGAGCTCAGACTCACCTGCTGGTACTCAGCCAAGGCTGCTGTGGGAGACATATCCTGAGGTAGATTTTCCTTTCCAGGCTTTTCTTTCTGGGTTTCCTGGTTCGGATTTCATGTGATAGATGGGGAAGAGATCAGGAGACTTTAGAACTCTGCCTGTCTTCTCTCTGCCATCTTGGCTAGTTAAAATCCAGTTCTAATAATTCCAAGGATAGTGTTCTATCCATTGTGCCACATAGAAAAGTATAAACAAAAGAAAAAGTTAAGAGAACAAGGAATAGTGATGCAATCAGTAGTATTTAGAGATTTGGAATACTTTGTCAATCCTTCTGTCATTCTCTTGATCTGTTACAGAATTAACACTGTTAGCCTCAACTTTTTAGGTACTTTCCTCTCTGGTCTTTCAATGCACTCCTATTTTGTATAATAATCTGTTGCCTTACTGATATCTCCTTTTTAGTATGTTTTATGGGATCAGTATCTGTGTCTTTCATCTTCTGCTTGAGTGAGTGCCAGATCTTTCCCTCTGCTTTAAAAAGTTGTGTTTTTTTGCACAAATAAAGCAAATGCAACCAAGATTAGAAGAAATGCAAAAGCTGGGAAGCAATTTTTATAGCCAGTAGTTCTGATGAAGTCCTCATTTCTAAAATTTCTAGAGAATTTAGTCAAATATATAAGTGTAAAAAATCATTCTCCATTGATTAGTGATCAAAGGCTAAAAACCATACAGCTTTCAGAAGTTAAAGCTATATATCCCCATATAAAAATGCTCTAAATAATTATTGCTTAAAGGAATTCAAATTCAAATGACTCTGAGCTACCACCTCACATCATTATCTTGATTATATGACAGAAAAGGACAATGATAAATTGGGGGGGGGGGATGTGCCAAAACTGGGACACATATACTTCAACCATTCTGGAGAATTATTTGGAATTATATTTAAAGGACTATTAAACTCATTACATCTATTGATCCAGTATTATCATTACTAGGATTGTAAATCAAAGACATCGTTTAAGAAGTAAAAAGGACTCACCTCTAGAAAAAATATTTCAGTAAGTCGTTTTTGGTTGCAAGTAATTATTAATTGAAGTTATGCCTACCAATTTGGAAATCACTTAAAAAGTTGTAGTACTTTAATATAATTGAATAATATTGTTCAATAAAAATGGTGAGCAGCCATATTTCAGAAAACCTGGAATTAATTGCTGCTGAATGAAGTGAATAGAATGAAGAGAACTATGTACAAATTAAAAGCAATATTATGGAATAACAACTGTGCTGAATTAGTTCTTCTCAGCAATGAAGTGACCAAATAAAATTTCCTAACATCTGATGGAAAATGCTATTCATATCCAATGAAAGAACTATGTAGCCTTAATCGACATCAAAGCATGCTTTTTTACTTTTCTAAATTTGGTTTTTGTTTTTCTTTCTCATAATCTTTCACTTTTATTCTGATTCTTCATTGAAAACATGTACATTCTATAACAGATTAATTGCTATTTTGGAGGGGGGAGACAGAAAAGAGACAGAAAGAAAATTTGGAATTCAAAATCTTTCATAAATGAATGTCAAAAACTATATATACAGCCATTTGGAATGCACAAAATACAATTAATTTTAAAATACTTTAAATTAAAAAACTCCTACTTGAGTCTTCTCTTTCCTATTTTCTCTTAGGTGCTTCTCTACAATAATAAAGCAATTACCTCTGTTGAGATCCTCATTCCTAGATTATTAAACCAATTCCCCAAATTGTCACTATAACTCTAGTCCCTCCCTCTCACCAATCTGTACCTCAATATTCTTCAAATTAGGAATTTTTAAATACCCGCATCACTGATTTGTTTGATAAATATCAGTAGCTCCCTATTGGTTTTATTTGTTTTATTTTTAAGGTTTTTGCAAGGCAAAGGGGGTTAAGTGGCTTACCCAAGGCCACACAGCAAGGTAATTTATTTAGTGTCTGAGACCAGATTTGAACCCAGGTACTCCTGACTCTAGGGTTGGTGCTTTATCCACTACACCACCTAGCCGCCCCCATCCCTATTGGTTTTAGAAGAAAACCTGAGTCCCTTTCTAAATTGTGAAGCCCTTCTGAAATGTGAAACAATTTGATTTCATTCAGTCTTTCCAGGTTCATTACACTTTCTTTTCTCAGACTCTGTTTTTAAAAGTAGAGTCAAGATGAAAGAGTAAAAGCAAGAAGGAAGGAAGGAGGGATATTTCTCCAATTTCCCTCCAAACAAATTTGAATCATCTATATAAATGAATTCTAGAGTAAGAGAACACACAAAATTGATGGGATGAAGAAATTTTCCAGTTTCAGATAATTTTGCACTACCAGAAAGATTAGTATTACTTGGGTAGAAGGGGGGCACAAAAAATGTACAAACAATGCCCTGAAAGTCAACAGCAAGCCCAAATCACAACTCAGATCAACAATCAAGACCTCAACAGGTCAGTGGCAAAGGGGGCCCAAGTATGAGATTTATAGTCATGGTACAGCAGACTGGTTAGTAGCCCTGGCAAGCACAGAGTCTCCAGAGCATTCAGGTGGACTTGACTGGATGATCTTAGCACAACAGATAAGTTGTCCTAGGATCCCCAGTGCAGAAAGTCAGTGATAATCTTCCTCCCTTTTTTCATCAATTCCCCACGTATATGAGAAGTTTTGGAAAGTGCCACAATGACATAATTTGCATTTTCTTCTATTTTCTCATTCTTTTAATTTTGTATGATTGGTTCTTCATATTATAAGACTCATTAATTTCCATGTGCTCGATTCTAGTTTTTAATTATCATTTTCTTCAGTAAGCTTTTATATCTCCATTCCAAATTCAACAGTTCGATATTTAATGTGTTGCTTGCTTTTTTTCTAATGGGAAGGGGGGTCTTCATTTTCATAATTTTCTTCCATAAAAAATCAAAAGAATGAGAAAATATAAACAAATGTAAAGTATGTCTTTAGAAAAACAACTGAGATGGAAAGAGATCCAGGAGAAATGATTTAAGAATTATTGTACTAATTAAAAGTTATGATCAAAAAAGATACTGGATGGCATTTTTCAAAATACTCTCATGGAAAACTGCCCTTATATCCTAGCACAAGAGGGTAAATAGTCATTGAAAGAATCTATTTCTCACATTCTGAAAAGATAAGCCAAAATGAAAATGCCCCAGGAATATTATATCCAAATCCTAGAACTCTCAGTTCAGAGAAAAATTACTGCAGGCATATAAAATAAAATCAAATATCTAGATACCACAGTCAGGACTACAGAGGATGTAGCAGCTTCAACAATAAAGAATGGAAAGGATTGGAATATAATATTCATCAAGGTAAAGGATCTTGGACTACAACAAAGAATCAATCATATAGCAAAACTGAGCATAATCATTCAGGGAACTTTCACATTCCTAATGAAAAGATGAGAGCTAAAAAATATTGATCTTCAAAGACAGGACACAAAATGAGCATAAAAAGTTAAATAAAAAAGAAAAAATGTATTTAGCTGATAACTGCTTTATAATTGTGTTCATACAGTTTATGGGTTTGTCTTGGGAGGTAGAATCCCAAGTATTTCATGTTGACTACATTTACTTTTTTTGGTGGGGTGGGTTGCAAGGCAATGGGGTTAAGTGACTTTCCAAAAGTCACACAGCTAGGTTATTATTAAGTGTCTGAGGCCGGATTTTAAATCAGATCCTCCTAACTCCAGGGCTGATGCTGTATCAACTAGTGCCACTTTGCTGTGGAATTTTCCCAAAGGAATTTCTCCAAGAATTGCTCTTTGACTTTGTTGTTCATTTATAGAAATGTTGATGCTCTATATGAATTTATTTTTTTATCTGGATACTTTGCTGAATTTGTTAATTGTTTCAAGTACATTTTTAGATGATTTTCTTGAGTTTTCCAAGTATACCATCATATCATCTGCAAAGAGTGAAAGTTTTGATTCCGCATTGCCATTTCTTATTCCTTCAATTTTGTTTTCTATTCTAATTGCTAAAGCTAACAATTCTAATACTATATTGAATTGTAATAGTCACAGTCCATTGTTTCATTTATGATTTTATTGGAAATGCACTTAGATAATTCCCATTATTTATAATGTTTCTGAATAGTTCTAAATAGATACTGCTTATTAAGTTAAATAAATTTCCATTTATTCCTATATTCTCTAGTGTTTGCAATAGGAATGGATGTTGTAATTTATCAAAGGCTTTTTTGGCATCTATTGAGATAATCATATGATTTCTGTTCGTTTTTCTAATTGATGAATTCAATTATGTTGAGTGTTTTCCTAATATTGAACCATCCCTGCCTACCTGGTATAGGTATGATCTGATCATGGTGTATTATCCTAATTATAATTTGTTGTGATTTCATTGCTAAATTTTATTTAAGATTTTTTTACATCATAGCTCATTACAGAGATTGTTCTATAATTTTATTTGTTTTGGTTCTTCCTGGTATAGGTATCATCATCATGTTGGTGTCATAAAAGGAATTTGGCAGGACTCCTTCTGATTTTTTAAAAAACTTTATATAGAGTAGGAATTAATTGCAACTTAAATGTTTGGGAAAATTCACTTGGAAATCCATTTGGACCTGGAGACTTTCTCTTAGGGAATGTATGGATGGTTCTTCAATTTCTTTTTCTGAAATAGGGGTATTTAAGTAATTTTTTTCTCTTCAGTTAATCTGGGCAGTTTTTATTTTTGTAAATATTCATCCATTTCACTCAAATTATCAAATTTACTTGCATTCAGTTCAGCAAAGTAGTTCAAAATTATCTCTTTAATTTCCTCCTCATTAGCAATTAGTTAACACTTCATTTTTGATTCTGGTAATTTGGGTATCTTCTTTTTTGTTTAATCAGATTAACCAAAGGTTTATGAATTTTATTGGCTTTTTCATAAAACAAACTATTAGTTTTATTTATTAGATGTAAATAATTGGAAAGATATCAATTGCTCATGGTTAGGTAGAAATAAAATAATAAAAATGACAATTCTATTGAAATTACATTATTTATTCAGTGCCAAACCAATCAAATAATTATTTTACCAAGCTAAAAAATAGTAATAAAATTCATTTTGAGCAACAAAAGCTGAAGAATAGCAAGGGAACTGATGAAAAAACTAAAGGAAGGTGGCCTAGCTCTACCAGATCTACATCTGTACTATAAAGCAGCAGCCATAAAAACTGCCAACTACTGGTTAAGAAATAAACTAATGGATGAGTGTATTAGGATAGGTTCAAAAGAAACTGCAGGAAATGACTATAGAATTCTGTTAGAAAACACAAAGACAATAGTTTCTAAAAGAAGAACTAACTATTTGACAAAAATTGTTGGGAAAACTGGAAAATAGTATAGGAAAATAGGCCTAGACCCACATCTCACACCCTATACCGAAATAAGTTCAAAATGGATACAGGATTTAAGCATAAAGGGCAACACCACAGATAAATTAATTGATCAAGCATTATCTATGGAAAGGTGAAAATTCTATGACCAAACAAGAAATAGAGTTCATTATAAGATAGCAAATGAATGATTTTGACTATTATAAATTAAAACATTTTTGTACTAATAAAATCATTGTTGTCAAAATTAGAAGGAAAGCAGAAATCTATGAAACAATTTTCACTGCTAGGAGTTCTGATAAAGGTCTCATTTCTAAATTAAATTGCGAACTACATGAAAGTTTCAAGTTTCTCCCCAGTTGATAAATGGTCAAAGAATATGAAGAGTTTTCAAATGAAGAAATTAAAAGTACATAATCATATGAAAAAATGGTCCAAATCATAATTGATGAGGGAAATGCAAATTAAAACAACTATGAGGAATCACATCACACACCTATAAGATTGGCTTAAATGACAAAAAGGGAAAATGATCATTGTTGGAGTATTTAAGAAAGGATTGAATTATTAATGTATTGCTGGTAAAGTTGTGAACTGATCCAACCATTCTGGATGGCAATATGGACTATGCCCAAAGAACAATTAAACTGTTAATACCCTTTGACCCAGCAATTTCAATTCAAGGCCTATATCCAGAAGAAATCATAAAAAATAGGAAAAGTCCCATATGTTCCAAAATATTTATAGCAATTCCTTTTTTAGTGGCAAATAATTGAAAATTAAGGGGATTTCTTTCCCTTAATTCTAATTCCACATAAGGAAAATGACTAATCTCTAAACTTGTTTAGCATAAATGGTATCTACAATATTAACCTGATGTTTTGCCACTGTAGGGAGGTGAGGTGGGAAGGAAGGGTGGAAGAAAATTTTGTAACTTAAAGCTATATGGATGAATGTTGAAAAACTTTCATAACATGTTTTTTGGAAAAATAAAATATCAATAGAAAAACAGAAATAGAAAAATAAAATAATTTAATCAATAGAGTTAAACTGTAATGTATCCGTACATGGGAAGATAGGACTTGCAACTCTTAAAAACTGTATTTCTAAGATGGCAGTTAGAAGCCATTTACATGGACCAAACAAATGGGTATGAAAATTGACTTTGATTGGAGGATAGAAATGGTATTTCATCCAAGGTGATCTTACTGTTATTTCTCATTTAGGACATTCCATTTCCCACTTCTGGAAGAGATTGCCCGTTCAGATTTTGAAATGCTCTTCCACTTTGATTCTAGTTTATAGAATTAATTGACCCCTAATGTCAACCTTATAAATATTTTTCTTCATTCTGCTAATTGTTACTGTCTTTGTATACTGTATGCTTCTATTACCTATATTACATATCTTCTTAAAATTATGTTCACATATTTTTTATTTCACTAGAAGTCAAACTTTTTTTAAGGATGGGTTATTTTTTTAATTAATTTGCAGTTCCAGCAGTAGCATAATTCCTGGGTTGTAAAGGGAATTTACTATTTACCTTCTCTCTATTCCACTTCATAAAATCACTCACAAATTTGAGATTTGTGTTTTTTCAGATATAAAACAGTACATAACTACTTTCCTTGATAAAAAGCTTGACATTATTGAATTGTCCTCTTGTGATAGCTAATATTTACATGATGATATGAAATTTATAATCACATTAAAACAATGATGGAGATAAAAATTTATAGCTAAAAGATGGTGATTCTTTGATATAAATGTAACCTCTTCTTAGTTGAATGTAAAATTGTTGAGGGCAAGAACTTTTTATTTCCTTATTCTACCAGTGCTTACCAAATTGACACATGCAGCAATCTTAATAAATGCTCATTAATATGTTCATTTATTCAATCATAACTTTTAAAGTATTCTTCAATGATGACAGAACAATTTTGAATAATGTGATTTAAAATAAGTTCTCCTGATTCCAGAGGCAGTGATCTTTTTTCTTCTTTTTCAATTTCATTGTGATGATAGACTGCAATAAGCCACCAAACTATACTCTTGTCACTCTATGTCTCTTTTGTGGTAGGTTTATTCAAAAAGATAATAACTAATAACGGAACAAAATTTTCCCACAAAGTTTTATTAGGTTTCTTCATGAGAAAATTGGAAGTTTGAGTTGATAATTTCAAATGCCTCTTCACAAATCATAAGATTATAGTATTCTATTCACATATCAATCACTGTAGCTATAATTAAGAAATCTAACAATTGTGACAAATTTGGTGAATTAAGAGTGGAGTACTGAATAACAGTTTAAATCAATGATATAAAGTTCAGAAACAAATGGGAACCATTAGGATTCCTGGGGGTCATACAATGACTTAATTTAACATCTAATATTACTTATATTTTATTTTGTAAGTTATATAATTATGCTTTTATTTGGTTCTGACTGCTTCTGGAAAATGCTGTGGGCTAAATACAGCCTCCCATTTATGACAGCACTGGTAAAAAAACTATCCCTTTTGTATAACATGTAATTCAATAAAGCTCAGTCAGTCAGTAAATCAATATACATTTAGTTTACAACTATATGTGCTAGTCACTGTTATAAATGCTGAAGATACAAAGTAAGACAAAAAAAGCAACTTTGTTCTTGAGGAACTCATCTAATAGGGAAAATGATAAAAAGTAACTATATACAAAGAAGACATGTAAAAGATTATTTGTTGATAATTAACAGAAGGAAGGTACTAGAATTAAGGGAAATTGGGAAACACTTTTGGTTGAAAAGGATAATCTACATGGCAATTAAGGTAAGCAAGAGAAAACAATAGAGAGAATCGCAGGTTATGGAATATACCCTAGACCTGACTTGACCATAATACTCATTTTAATAGAGAATCAAACCCACTTTGTTCTATTTCCTGTTTAGCCCAGTCAATCCACATACTCGATTCCCTAAGTCCCCCATAGTATCCATTAGAATAGAAGAGCAAGCCACATAGAAAACAGTACCGCAAGTATATGGATCAATTACCCTGAACCATACAAGTCATTCCCCAATTGATAAATTGTCAAAGGATATGAATAGACAATTTTCAAATGAAGAAATTAAAGATATATATATATATATATATATATGTATGTATATATATATATACATATATAATCATATAAAAATGCGCCAAATGTTTATTGATTAAAGAAATGCAAATTAAAACAATTCTATGGTATCACCTCACAAGTACCAGATTGGCTAACATGAGAAAAAGGGAAAATGATCAATGTTGTAAAGATTGTGGGAGGATTGGGATATTGCTGTTTTGCTTGTGGAGTTGTGAACAGATTCAACCTTTCTGTAGAGAAATATGGAACTATGCCCAAAGAGAAATAAAACCGTACATACCCTTTGACCGAGCAATTCCAATTCTAAGTATATATCCATAAGAAATTATCAAAAATGGGCAAAGAATTGGAAATTGAGCAGATGCACATCAATTGTGGAATGGCTAAACAAATTATGGTACATTAATATTATGGAATATTATTGTTCTATAAGAAACCCCATAAATGGTCATATTCTAGAGTATTATGGAATGACTTCCAGGATCTGATGCTAACTGAAGGAAGCAGCACCAACAGAACAACATACACATGAACAACAATACTGTGAGATGATTAACCTTGATGGAAGCCAACTCCTCTCAGCAGTTCAGAGATCTAGGGTAACACTATTAAACCAGTTGTGGATGTTATCCCTATCTAGAGGAAGAAAAACAAAATAAAGCAAAGCAAAGGAAAAAAACCAATCCTTCACAATCTAATGAACACATTATTAAATTATCTCTGATGTATCTCTTTTCCTTAATCTCAATTCCTTATCCCAAAAGACTACTATGTAAGCATATTTATCAAAAATAATATGTAAAATGCTAACCTGACTGTTCACAGCTGAGGGGAGGGTGTGGGAAGGGAGGGTGGAAGAAAATTTTGTAACATAAAAATGTCCATATGCATTTGGGTCAAAATAATAAATAATTAAAAAAAAAACCCTGGAACATCCAAAATTTGTTAAAGGCCATATACATGTAGTGCTGAGGGAGAATCAGGAGATTTTTAAAGAAGGCCTAGTTTCTATCAGCTATCTAGGTGGAACAGAGGGGCATGTCTCCCAGCAAACTTTGTCACAGGGGAACATGGGCATGCCTAGGCAGAGAGCAGAGATCCCAGTACAGGGGCAGTAGGTAAGGCAAGGCACTATCCTGAGAACAGCACAGTGGAAGCCTTTGTCATGGGCATGGTGGGGGATGGGAGAACTCCAACACTACTGTCTAGACATCTAATCAGCTAGTTTGGCTGACCTGGAAGACCCAGGTTATGACTTCTGATGTTATCATCTGAAGAGTCCTCATATTTCCAGTTATGTCCCTCTTGTTTCTTTGGGAGGGCTTGACTTTCTCAAGAACAAACAAATGGCTCCAGGTTTTCACACCTGGTGTGGGCAGCTGATCTTCCCCAGCACTGACTACTGAGTAAGGTGATTACTCTGAGAGAACCTTTAACTTATCTAGCCTGAGGGTCAGCAAAGATTGTATAAGGACAGCCCAGATCCTGCCCCCAGGGCTAGGGAGCAGGCCACTGAAACCACCAACACAGATAATCCAGAGAAAGTTACTAGAAGTTCCTAGTAGGTTCAGGAAGTTCCTAAACCCAGTGAGCAAGGCTGCAAGTGAACACAACACCAAAGGTCTGCAAAGTAGCTGTTCCTCCATACAAGAACTTAGGGAAATGGTTCAAAATAAATAAAAATCAGTGCAAAGTGGGGCCCATAGCATATAACCATGGGGTTAGAGATATCATCTCAGAAAAGGAGGACAGAAGGGTTGGAGTTTTAGAGGAGAAGATGAATTTGTCTCCAGCCCAGAAAACCTCTTAGAAAAGGTCAGAAAGGAGTTTAAAAATCAAATGGAAAAACTGGGAAAAAATACAAGATAAAATTAACATCTTTTTTTTTGTTTGTTTGGTTTTTGTTTTCTTTTCAAGGCAATTGGGTTAAGTGGCTGGCCCAAGGCCACAACAGCTAAGTAATCATCAAATGTCTGAGTTCAAATTTGAACTCAGGTCTTCCTGACTCCAGTGCTGCAGCTCTCTCCACCCACTGTGCCACCTAGCCACCCTGAAAATTAACATCTTACAAAAAAACCCAAATGTTTTGAAAATATAATTGTACAAGTACAAAAAGAAAATAATTTTCTCAAAAACACAACTGAGCAAATAGAAAAAGAGAACGACTCCCTCAAAAATAGAATTGACTAATTGTAAAAGGAGATGCAAAATGTAAATGAACAACTCTTCTTTCTTTGACAAAAAGGACAGGGGGCAGCTAAATAGCACAGTGGCTAGATGTATAGAGAACCAGCCCTGTAGTCAGGAGGACCTGAGTTCAAATCTGGACTCAGACACTTGATGATTACCTAGCTGTATGACCTCGGGCAAGTCACTTAACCTTATTGCCTTAATTTAAAAAAAAAGAAAGAAAAAAGACTGGAGATTGTGGAAATTAATGACTACAAGAGACAAGAATTTGTTAAACAAGTAATAAAAATGAAAAAATAGAAGATAATGTAACAAACCTCACTGGCAAAACAAATAGACCCAGGAGAGTCAATTTGAGAATCATAAAACTATTTGAAAACCTTGAAGAAAAAGGAAAAAAAAAACTTGGCATCAATGGACCTGAATCTAGTGAAGGAGAACTGCTCTGATGTCCTGGAACCAGGGTGGTAGAAGAACATTGAAAGAATACATCAATCCCTTCCTCAGAGGGAGAACAAAAGGAAAATATCAAGCAATACTGAGGCCAATATTGTGACCTTATAAGCAGAACTATCAATTAAAGGAGAAAAACTTGCAAGCAGCCAGAAAGAAACAATTTAAATATTAAGGAGCCATAGTCAGAATTACATAGGAATTACATGCATCAACAGTAAGGAATCAAAGGATTTGGAAGATATTCCAGAGAGCAAGGGACTTTGGATTTCAAACAAGAATTCATTATCCAGCCAAACTGATCCTTCCCTTCCAGGGTAAAAGACAGACATTTAACAATGTAGGAAACTTTCAAAGTTGCCTGACGAAAAGACCATAGCTAAAAAGAAAATTTGGTCTTCAAACAGGAGACTCAAGAGATATATTAAAAGGCGAATAGGGGAAAAGAGAAAAATAAAACTTATCCAATAAGATTAAACTGGTGACCTGCATCTTTGGAGGAATATTCTCATAACTCTTAAGAATTGTAACTCTATTAGAGGGAATATACTTAGATTAAAGATATTGACATTCATGAGATTTCTATGACTTTAAGGTAATGATTTGAAAAATTATATATCTCAAAAAAAGGGGATAGTAAAGAGATGAGAGGAAGGGGGACATTGAATGGGGATAAATTACATCCTATGAAGAGGTGCAGAGAATCTACTGCAAAAGATGGGAAGAAGATTGGAGGTGAGAATCACCTGAATCTTACTCTCATCAGAATTGGTTCAAAGACGGATTAAAACAAACACCTGGCATAAAAGTCTCATAATAAAATTCAATAAGGGATCAATATTAAATGAATACTTTTCAGATTATGATACAAGAAAAATCATGTGCAATAAATAGTCCTGGAGAGTTGACCTAAAATTAATTGGAAACTAAATAATCTAACTTTAAAGAATGAGTAGTTCAAACAGCAAATCATAGAAATAATTGATGTTTTCATCCAAGACAATTACAATAATGAGACAAAATACCAAAACTTATGGGATATAGCAAAAACAATTATTTAGGGGACATATTATATCATTAAATGCTTCCATGAATAATATAGAGAAAAACAAAAATTAAAATCCCCCAATTAAATTTCCAAGTTAGAAATTCAGAATATTAAATGATAATTAATAAAATCAAAAGCAAGAAAACTGTTGCACTAATAAACAAAACCAATAATTGGTGTTATGAAACAATAAAATAGATTAAATTTTAGTTAATTTGATAAAAAAAGAAAAATCAAATTATTTTTATCAAAATTGATAAAGATTAATTCACCAATAAGGAGGAAATTAAAGTAATAATTTGGAACTCTATTGCCTTATTGTATGCCAATAATTTGATAATCTATATGAAATGGATGAATATTTGAAAAACTATAAATTATCCAGGTTAAAAGAAGATAATATTTGCAAAAATATAAATTGCCCAGCTCAAAAAAGGAGAAAAAGAAATTTTAATAAGCCATTAAAGAACTACCTAAGAAAAAATCTCCAGGTTAGATGAATTCACAATTGAATCATATCAAATATTCAAAGAATAACTGGCTCTAATTATATATAAAATATTTGAGAAAAATAAGTGAAGATGGAAATCTGCCTAATAAGTTCTATGACAGCAATATGTTGCTGATACTCAAACTAAGAAGAGTCAAAACAGGGAAAGAAAATTATAGACCAATATCTCCAGTGAATATAAATGAAATATTTTAAATAAAATATTAGAAAAACAATTTTAGCAAGTTATTACTAGGATAATACATGATTACCAGTCAGATTTATAATAGGAAGTCAAGGTTGATTCAATATTAGGAAAACTGTCAGCATAATTGAGTATATCACAAACAAACCTAACAGAAATCATATGATTTTCTTAATTGATCATGAAAATGTTTTTTAAGAAAATACAGCAGCCATTTACACTAAAAGCAACAGAGAGTCCAGGAATAAATGAAATGCAACTCAATATGATAATGTTTTCTAACTGAAACTATTAACAAACATAAAATGCAAAGGGGACAAGACGGAAAGATTTCTAAAAATATCAAGGTTGAAACAAGGATGCCTAAGATGACTACAAGAAGGGATCCTGTCTTAGGCGCTCTCTCATAAAACTCATAAGCTAAGGACTCTAACTAAATTTTTGAGAGACAGAAGCCACAGAGAGACCCAGTGAGGCAGTTGTCCTATTCAAGGTAACCTGGAAAAGAGCAGAAAGGCTCTGCACCCCAGGATTGGAGGGGTGGCCTGCCAGAGCAAAAGAACTTCAGCCTCCCAGAGGCAGCCCCAGGCAGCCAAGTCTCCCAGCAGCGGGGTAGTCTCCTGAGCTACCCCTGGGAGCACTGGGTACAAATTGGGGGAACAGCAGGGGACCTCTGCTAGAACAAACACATGAAGCCCAGCCCTCAGGGCACACAGCAAGCAATGTGGTCTTCCAGGAGCCCAGATCCAGGAACATAAGCAGTGAGAGCCAGTAAGCAGGAGCCCCCAGGGCATGAACCCATTGAACCTAGGGAGGGGAATGAAGAGAGAAAGACTGCAGATCTCTGTCCTCTGCCTCTGGAACAGGACTTGGAGCTCTGACCACATTAAGATCCTGATTGCAGTCTAGGCCCCTCCATAGAATAGCAGGGGCCCCCAACCTCAGCCCCGTAGCGGGGGGGGGGGGGGGTGCTTGTGGTCATTCACAGATGGGGGGGAGGGCAGAGCCTCACACATGGAGATCCTTATGGGAGTGTCCCAAAAGCTCAGGAAGCACCCCAAAACCAGAATCAGGCTGGGAAAATGATCAAGCAGAGAAACAAGAGGAAGACCATTGAGATATATTTTGCATATGAGCCAAAGAAGGATCAAAATACTCAGTCTGAAGATGAGGAAGCAGAAGCTCCTCCATCTAAAGCCTCCAAGAAAAACAGAAATTGGGCTCAGGCTATGACAGAGCTCAAAAAAGGCTTTGAAAATCAAATGAGGGAGTTATAAGAAAAACTGGGAAAAGAAAGGAGAGAGATGCCCAAAATCATGAAAATGAAGTCAGCAGTCTAGTCAAGGAAATCCAAAAAAAAATGCTGAAGAAAATAGCATGCTAAAAAACATCTTAGGTCAAATGGATAAAACAGCTTAAAGAGTTATTGAGGAGTAGAATGCTTTACAAAGCAAAATTGGCCAGATGGAAGAAGAGATAAGAAAACTCTCCAAGGAGAACAAATCCTTCAGACAAAGAATAGAATTCAGGGAGACTGATGAATTTACCAGAAATCAGGAATCAATACTTCAAACCCCAAAAATGAAAGATTAGAAGAAAATGTGAAACATCGCATTGAAAAAACAACTGATATGGAAAACAGACTTAGGAAAGATAATTTAAAAATTATTGAAATACTTGAATGTCATGATCAGGAAAAGAGCATTGACATCATTTTCAAAGAATTACTATAGGAAAATTGTGCTGATATTCTAGAAGCAGAGGGCAAAAGAGAAATGGAGAGAATCCACTGATCTCCCAGAGAAAGAGATCCCAAAAAACCAACCCCCAGGAATATTATAGCCAAACTCCAGAACTCCCAAGTCAAAGAGAAAATATTACACGCATTCAGAAGGACACAGTTCAAATATTGTGGAGCTGCAGTCAGGATCACACAGGACTTAGCAGCAACTACATTGGAAGCTCATAGGGCTTGGTATATAATATACTGGAAGGCAAAAGAGCTTAGAATACCACCAAGAATCAACTACTCAGCAAGGCTGAATGTCCTCTTCCAGGGAAAAAGATGGACTTTCAATGAACTGGGGAATTTCAAATGTTCTTCTTGGAATTGCCAGAGCTGAATGGAAGGTTTGATCTTCAGATACAGGACTCAGGTGAAGCATAGAGATTGGAAGAGAGAGGGAAAATATGAGGGACTTAATGATGATGAGCTGCATGTATTCCTGTATAGAAAAATGACACTGATAATACTCATATGAGCCTTCTCAGTTAATAGAGCAGGTAGAAGGAGCTTTTATAGTTGAAGCACAGGAGAAAGCTGAATTTGAAGATAAAATATGGTGTAAAAATGGAGTCAATAGAAAACAGGGAAATGTAATGGGAGAAAGAAAAAGGAGAGGGGGGTAATAGGCCAAGATATTTCATATAATAAGATTTTTCTTTATTACAATGAGCTATTGCAATGATATGGAAGGGTAGAAGGAAAGGGGGAATGAGGGAATCTTTGCTCTCATCAGAGGTGGCTAGGAGAGGAAAAAACATATATTCTCAATTGGCTATAGACATCTAGAGTAAGGAGGGGGGTGGGGAAGGGAGGGATGTGAGTGATAGAGGAGAGGATGGACCATTGCGGGAGAGTGGTCATATATAGCACATTTTCTTTTTTACTTCTTGCAAGAGGCTGGGACCATAGGGCTAGGTGGATGCTGGGCCTAAGGGGTGGTATGGGGGCTCAGGGCCTCTTGGCTCCAGAGCCAGGGATCTGTCTGCTGTGCTACTCAGCTACCCCACAGCAGAAAATATAGTAAATGGAAGTGGAGAAATATGAAAGGAGGGAGTTGCGATCAGCAATGGCAACAGTGGAAAAATATGGAAGTAACTTTTGTCATGGACTTATCATAAAGAATGTGATCAACTCATGACAGAGTTTGTGGTGCTGGAACACAGAATAAAGCACATTTTTTTAATATTGTTATTTTTGTTGGGGGTGCAGGGCAAATGGGGCTGGGTGGCCTGCCTGGGGCCGCATAGCAGGGTGATCGTTGGGTGTCTGAGGCTGGATTTGGACCCGGGTACTCCTGTCTCAAGGACCAATGCTCTGTCTGCCATCCAGGCACCCCTACTATTATTACTATTTTATTTTATTTTGGGTCCTTTTTTCTTTTTTCTTTTTTTTTGGTTTTTGCAGGGCAGTGGAGTTTGGGTGGCTGGCATGTCACACAGCTGGGTGATTGTTGGGTGTATGGGGTCAGATGTGGGCTCGGGTCCTCATGGCTAAAGGGCTGGTGCTCCATCCATTGAGCCACCTGGCATACCTTCAATTATTACCATTATTTTTTTTAATTTTTAATTTTTTCTCTCTCCTCTTTATTTTATCACTCAAGCAAGTCTATATTTATGGGGGGAGGGGGTATTTCATTTACTCTTAAACAAGAATATTTTATTAATGTAAAAAACATTATTTGTACAAAATGAGAATAAATATTAAAGAAAAAAAGAAATAAAGAAAAAAAAGAAACAAGGATGCCTGTTATCACCGCTATTATTCAAAAATGTATTAGATATATTAGCTTTAGCAATAAGAGAAGAAAATGAAATTGAAGGAATTGGAACTGGTAAGGAGTAAACCAAACTCTCAGTCTTTGTAGATGATATTATGGTGTATCTAAGAAAACTTTGAAAATCATCTTAAAAAAATCCTGGAAACAATTAGCAACTCTAGCAAAGTCACAGGATGTAAAATAAACCTACACAATTCCTCAGCATTTCTACATAATTGTAAAAAGATACAGTAGTAGCAAGAGGCAGAAAGATAAATTCCATTTAAAATAATTTCACACAAAATAAAATACTTGGTAGTTTTCCTTCCTAGAAAGACTAGGAAACTTTATGAAAACAACTATAAAACACTTTTTGACACAAATAAAATCAGATCTAAATAGCTGAGCAAATATCAGCTGCTCATGAGTAGGCCAAGGTAATACAATACATATGACAATTCTTCTTCCTTATTTAGTACTAAATAAATTAAATTTTCAAATAATTACTTTAGTGAGCTAGAACAAATAGTAAAAACATTCCTATTGTGTAATCTGGGAATTAATGGAAATAAATGCAAAAGAATGTGACCCAGTCAAACCAGATATAAAATTATATTACAAAACATCATTGATCAAAACTATCTGGTATTGTTTAAGAAATTCATTGCTGGATCAGTAGAACAGAATAGGTGGAAAGGAGATAGCAGGAAATAATTATATTAATCTTTTCTTTTATAAATGAACAGAGTCATCTTGTGAATTAAGAACTCACTCTGATAAAAACTACTGGGAAAACTGGAAAATGAAACTAGGATTAGATCAACATCCCACACCCTATACCAAGATGAAGTCAAAATGAGTGCAGCTTTTAGAGATAGTAGACAATATTACAAGCAAATTAGGATGACAAGCAATAGTTTACCTCTCAGATCTATGGAAAGGATAACAGTTTTATGACCAAAGAAGAGACAGAAAACATTGTAAAAAAACAAACTAGATAATTTAGACTACATTAAATTAAAAAAGTTTTTGTACAAAGTAAACCACTGTAATCAATATCAAAAGGAATGCAGCAAATTTGTAAGCAATTTTTACAAGTGCTGTTTCTGACAACGGATTCATTTAAAAAATATGTGGAGAACTGAGTCAAATTTGTGAAAAAATAAATCATTCTCCAATCTACAAATGGTCAAATGCTATAGAAAGACAATTCTTGGATGAAGAAATCAAAGCTATCTATAAACATCTGAAAATTGTTCAAAATCATTATTGATTGGAGAAATAGAAATTAAAATATCTCTGAGTTACCTCTCATATTGGTCAATATGACCATAAAGGATAATGATCAATATTGGTAGAGATGTGGGAAATCTGGGACACTAATGTATTATTGGTGAAATTGTGAATTGATCCTACCTTTCTGAAGAGCAATTTTGAATTATGCCCAAAGGGCAATAAAAATCTGCATACCTTTTGATCCAACAATACCACTACTGGGCCTATACACTGTAGAGATCATAGAAAAAGGTGAAAACATCACTTGTAAAAAAATATTCATAGCAGCTCTGTCTGTTGAGGAAAAGAATTTGAAATCAAGGGGATGTCCATCAATTAGGTAATGGCTGAACAATTGTGGTATATGTATATGTTCAAACACTGTTTTTCTATTAGAAATCAGGAGGGATGGGAATTCAGAAAAGCATGGAAGGATTTGCATGAACTGATGCTGAGAGGGATGAGCTGAAGCAGAAGAAAATGACAGACACCACTAACATTATGGGATGATGATCAATTCATTCTATTAGTGCAATTATCCGGTACAATATTAAGAAATTTGCCATAGAGGAAGTCCTCTATATCTAGGGAAGGAACAGTGGAGTTTAAATGAAGGCCATAGATTATAATCCTCAGTTTTTAATCATTTTCTTTTGTAATATTCAATTTTCATATCTCTAATGTTGTCTCTCTCTTCCCTTTGGTTCTGATTCCTTTCTCTCAACAAGGTAAGTTTTAGTCTATGCTTATTATAGATGTAAATCTAAGTCCCTATCAGAATGCCTTCTATTGGGGTGAGGGTGGAGAGAAGGGACAGAGGGAGAAAAATCATAAACCGCAATACCTCACAAAAACTGATTGATAGAAACTACTTTGTATGTAATTGGGAAACAAATACAATATTCATATAATAAAAAAACAAGCAAAAAAACCCTCAGACCATAAACAAAAGAATGGATTTTCTGAAGAGCACTACATGTGTTCTTTTTTTTTTGATCTTTGGATGGACTTAGATAAAATCAAGTTAATTGTAATATCATTTTGATACATTAAAACTCTAATAAGCTTTTTTAAATGCATTTTCCATAACCACAAGCACAATTCAACCAAGGCTGTATGGCCCCTTCTGAAAAACAATCCCTTCAAACTACCTGTTTGCAAACTACACTGTTGCAAACAGTGCATTCTGGCCCTTTAAAAATCCTTCTTTTGTTTCAATAAATAGTTAACTTCTGCTGTGAGGAGTTGAACCATTTTATCATTCATAAAGGCAACTACTTGGTTCCATAGAAGACTTGAGTCTTAATTCTTTCTAGAAATGGGAAATCATCTAACCTCAACACAAGCATGAGCAGAGAAGAGGTAATGTGAAAGCTTATGTTTCGGGAATGAGACACCTTGTATGAAGAACAGTCAGAGGCCAGAGGCAGAGAGGCACGATATATGAGCCCATTATAAAACAAGGGATATGAGACTAGAAAGATAAAAGGGGGTCAAATTGTACCATGCTTTGAATGTCAAACATATTTTTCTTCATTGGATTCTGACAATATTAAGGAAGCAGTATAGAATTTTTTTCAGAATTGAAAGTACATTTTATAAAATTGAGAACTTTGATGTTTGACCTCCACAAATTAAGATAATTCAATTTAGACTAGAGCTAGGAAAAAAAGCATTCAACAAGCAATAACCTGAAATAATTGAGTAACATGAAGGTACAAAATGAGAAGATCATTTGGCTAATGAGGTTGGTGTAAACTATAAATTAATTGAGATGGTTCCTGACAGATTCTAGAAGGTAGGAGGCTTGAAAATATAAGTTGGGAAATAGGGAAAATACTATTCTAATTCTATTATTATTATTGATTATTTTTATGAAAGGAAGTATAGCCACCCTT
This sequence comes from Macrotis lagotis, assembly GCF_037893015.1. NCBI lineage: Eukaryota > Metazoa > Chordata > Mammalia > Peramelemorphia > Peramelidae > Macrotis > Macrotis lagotis. Next base: position 488,252,009 of record NC_133666.1, read on the forward strand.
GGTGTAAAAACAAGGTTTCTATGAGAAATAGAAGATGGAAAAATATGAGAAAAATGTAGATAGAAAGATAGTTTGTTAATAAAAGCCTTTCAGAAGGCAAATAAGGAAAGAGACTCAGAAATGCTAACATTAAGCTGATTGATTCCAATCACAGAGTGGAGAGAAATAGCAGTAAAAAACTGTTGTAATAGATTGGAAGAAAAGATGGTGGCATGAGAACAGTCTTTCCTAGGAGCTTTCTCCAAAATATATCAAAAACCTTAAAATTATAAAATTTTGAGAGACAGATCCAGTGAAACAATTCTCCAGCCCAGTGAAATTTGGAAGATCATGGGAAGACTGTTCCATGGAGTTGGAGGGGGTGGCAGCACAGCCAGGATCACCGCACTGGAACAAAGGAACCCGTCTTGTAGGGAAGAGCTCATAGGGTGCCTGGCTTCCTGGGAGCCCCAGCTCCTGGCAGCAAAAGCAGTTTACTGACATGCCAACCCAGGGAACATCAAGTACAACTAGGAAGACCAAGGAGGAACCTCTGCCAGAGCAAGAACCAAGTCCAGGCCAACAGGGCCCTGAATTCAGCTATAGCCCTTGGTGCAGGCCAGATCCCAGTAAATGCAAACAGGCCCACAAAGCTGCCTAACAGGAGTCACACAGCAACTTTTTTCCAGAGCTCTCAGCCAACAGAAGGGAAGGGAAGTGGGGGGCTGTCAAGGCCTCTCTTCTGTCCCTGGGACAGGACTCTGGTACTTTGGCATATTCAGACTGTCATCATAATTTAGGCCTCCCATTGCCATATTAACCCTCCTCACAGTTCCAGGGCAGAGGAATATACTTATGGTCATCCCCAGACCAAAGCAAAGGCCAGGAGAACAATTAGAGTCTCTCATAAGACCATGAAGGTCTTTGTGGGGAGGTTCCAATAATACTCAAAATTTCAGGGAGCACCCCAAAATGAGGGCACAGGCTGGGGAATTGAGTAAGCATAAAAAAGAAATGTGACCATAGACAATTACTTTGGTTCCAGTGAAGATCAAAATACACACTCAGAAGATGACAAAGGCCAAGCTTATGTATCCAAAGTCTCCAAGAAAAATAGGAGTTGGGCTCAGACTATGGTAGAGCTCAAAAAAAGGTTTTGAATATCAAGTAAGGAAGACAGAGGAAAAATTGGGAAGGAATATGAGAGAGATGCAGGAAAATCATGAAAGACAAGTCAGTGCTGAGTCAAGGAGATCCAAAACTTGTTGAAGAAAACTATGTTAAATACCAGTTTAGGGGGTAGCTAGGTGGTGCAGTGGATAGAGCACCAGCCTGGAGTCAGGAGTACGTGAGTTCAAATCTGGCCTTGGGCACTTAATAATTACCTAGCTGTGTGGCCTTGGGCAAGCCACTTAACCCCATTTGTCTTGTAAAATCCTAAAAAAAAACAGTTTAGATCAAATGGAAAAAGCTGTCCAAAGAGTTGAGAAGGAGAAGAATGTCTCAAAAGCAGAATTGGCCAGATGGAAAAGGAGAGCAGAAAGTTCTCTGAAGAAAACAACTCCTTCAAATATAGAATGGAGCTAAAGGAAGCTGGTGACTTTGTGATGAACCAAGAAACATTAAAACAAAATGTAAAAAATGAAAAATTAGTAGAAAATTTGAAATATCTCATTGAAAAAACAACTGACTGGGGCATCTAGGTGGAAGACTTGATAGAGCCTTGGAGTCAGGAGTACCTGAGTTCAGATCTGGCCTCAGACACTTAGTAGTTAATTAGCTGTGTGGCCTTGAGTAAGCTACTTAAACCCATTGCCTTGCAAAAACCTAAAAACAAAACAAAAACAAAACAAAACAAAACAAAACAAAAAAAAAAAAAACAACTGACCTGTAAAACAGATCCAGGAGAGATACTTTAGTAATTATTGATCCACCTGAGAGTCATGATCAGGAAAAGAGCCTTGACTTCATTTTTGAAGAATTTCTACAGGAAAATTTCCATGATATCCTAGAAGCAAAAGGCAAAAATTATAGCCAAATCCCAGAACTCACATGTCAAAGAGAAAATGTTACAAGCAGTAAGAATGAAACAATCAAAATATCATGGAACTATGGTCAGGATTACACAGGACTTAGAAGCATCTGCATTAAGGAATTGTAGGGCTTGGAATATGATATTCTTGAAGACAAAGGAACTTGGAATGAACTGAGAATCAACTACCCAGCAAAACTGAACATATTCCAAAGGAAAAGATGAACATTCAGTGAAAAAAGGGAATTTCAGCAGGGAGCTGAATTTGAAGGTATAATGTATTGTATAAATGGAGTCAGTGGGTGAAAAGGAAATGTACTGGGAGAAAGGGAAAGGAGAAGCAAAATAGGTGAGATATTTCATGTAAAAAGTCAAGAAAAAGCTTTTTCAATGGAATGAAAGGAGGGAAGATGAGGGGGAATGAGGGAATCTCATTTTTATTGGAAATGGCTCTGAGAAGAAACAGCATACATACTAATAAGGTATAGAAATCCAGAAGAAAATAGAGAGAAAGGGGATGGGAGAAAGGGGATGGGGAGGGGAGAGGGGATATAAGTGATAGAGTAGAGGGTAGTTCATGGGAAAAATTTTCTTTTTTATGTTTGTAAGGTTGTAGATTTGGGTGGCCTGTCTGGGACCACGGGGCTGTGTGGTTGCTGTATCCCTGTGGTGGGATGCAGCTTGTGGCCTCCTGGACCCAGGGACAGTGTTCTCTGCTGCACCATTTGGCTATCGCTGCCCCACAGCACACCTTTGAAGAGGGACAATCAACAACAGCAATTGTGAAAAAAATATGGAAGCAACTTCTCTGATGGATCTATGATAAAAAATATAATCCCTCCTCAGAGACAGAGGTGATGATATCTGAACATAGATTGAAGCACTTTATTTCTTTCACTTTGGTTCTTTTAAGGTTTTTATTTGGGAGGGTCATTACATTTACTCTCACAGAAAGACTATTTTAATAATGTTTAAATAAATAAAAATGTAAATTGAAATGAAAAAAAAGACTGGAAGAAGCAATTAGCAATTACCAGGAAACAAAATCTTCACCATAACTTTGTCAGTAAGTAAATATTTATTACATACTGGCTTATTTGATAGTTACTTAGTTATGTATTATATATACATAGATATACATATATATCTATATATATATATATATATATATATATACATAGATATATATGTATATGTAAATGTAAAAGATATTTCCTGATCTCAAGAAATTCCATCTAATGGAAGAAATAAATAAGGTACTGCAGAACAAATGAGAAATAAACAAAGGGAAGAATCAAGGGGATGACTTTTTCTGAAGATATTATTTTACTTAAAATTTTTTAGGAATCCAGAGAATCCAAGAGGAAGAGATAATGAGGGAGAGCCTGATTGATAGAGCATGTTTATGCAATTTTCCTAAATGAGGAGATGAGATATCTTTTATCAGGATCAGTAAAGAAGTCAATATCACTGGATTGTATGTTGGGAGAATGAGTGTAAGGTATATGAAGACTGGAAAGGTGGAAACAGTAGATTATGAATGGTTTTGAATTTCAAATCAAAGATTTTGTATTTGACCATAGATGTAAATGAGAATTATTTGAGTTCATTAGGTATGTGTAATGGATTTACATGATCAGACTTGCTCTTTAGGAAAACCTTATATTAGCTAAGTGGAGGACCAATTGAAATAAAAAAAAACTTGCAGTGGACAGATTCTTTAAGATTCTTTTTTTTGGGGGGGGGAGAGAAAATAATGTCTTTATTCATCCCCTCTGCCTTCAATCTCAGCCCTCATCAAATTTTCTCCTTCATTCTACTTTGGATAATGTTCTTCAACTAAACCCTATTGGAAAAAATAGATTGATAATTTGGGCAAACAAGAAAAAAAAGACATAGATTCATGAGTAGAAAGCAATATTTACTCATAAAACTGTCTTTTCAGGGTGGGAAAAGGTCCATCCTCATTAGGTCTCTCACATTTGTTCTTTGCTTGTTCATTCACATTACCATGATCCAGGACCTTTACATTAAGTGCCTGGACAACTGTTGTCTGTGCCAAATCTTGTTCATTCAATTCATCCTGCACTATCAAAGCAAAAATTGAATGTTTGAGAGTTAATAAAAAAAATTCTAATCTCAAGATTATTTTCCTCTAATTTACATATTTACATAGTTATTTGAATAAACCACATAAAACAGAGTTCTGAAATCGATTTGTCCCAAACTTGAAAAAGTTATGTGATTAAGCCTGATTGAACTAAAGAACAAGGAATTAAGGTAAAAAGGTGTAAGATTATTTATCCTTCAGGTTCAATTGTATGGATGGGAGTTGTGGATGAAATTCTACTGCTGTTGATAAGTTATCAGCTGATCTGAAAAATGTCTCACAAGGGAATTCCATCACAATATCAAAAATAGCACGTTCATAATGTCACTTTCACAAAATGTTATAATCTCAAAGAATACAAATCTCTTATTATGTCTTTGCATATGACATATGAATGATTTGCAACCATGTTATCAATCAAACTGTCAAATTTCCTAGTATTAATGAAATTTTCAGCATTCTGTTTACAATACTATTATTAATAACAGTATTGTATTAATTTAATACAACAATAATAATAAAATGCACTACAGATATTATTTGAATAATTAACACTAAGCATTCCATATTGCATTAACAGGATATTAATGAAAATGTGTTTCAGATGACTGTACATGTGTAACCTCTTTAAGATTACTAGCTGTCGTGGGAGAAGAGAGAGAGATGAGAAAAATGTTGAGTTCAAAATCTTATAAAGTGAATTTTGAAAATAATCTTTATATATAATTGGGAAAATGTCAACATTAAAGAAAAACAACAGTAGATAAAGTCTACTCTGCTAGCAATAGTAAAACAACATGATCAATGAGATATATCCATGTCCTTGTCTATACATTATGCACTTAAAAACAAAAGCAAAACAACTTTCCTATAAAGGAAATCACCCAAATTGTAATGCTGTTTTAAATACAGATTATCCCAAAAGTCTTAAAGCAGTTTAAATGCACTAATCTTTTTGGGAAACAATGTATATTTCAGTGTGGTATATGCAATTCCTTATAGAGACTATCTAATTAGAGCAAAGTTTATTTTCTAACTGTTCTAGTCTATGTTGTCTGGATTTGTTTATTGGGTTTGTCTGTTGAGGTGTGTGTGTGTGTGTGTGTGTGTGTGTGTGTGTGTGTGTGTGTGTGTGTGAATGCAAGTGTGCATGTATGATTATTGTTTTGACCTGTTAAATACATTGGTCATTAGAATGCCAAATACCTGCAATATAACAATCCAATCATTAAAAATACAATCATTAATCAACTCTAAGAACCCTATTCATTAAGAGTGCTCCTCCTTTCTAATTCTTAATACTCCCAGTCTTACTACAAAAGAAAATAAGTATGAAGTAAAGATTTTCACGTTATAGTCTTGAATATTTATTTCCTATGAGGACTAATTCTTACCAAACACATCTCAAGTAAGTGTAGTACAAGTCATGTATAACTTTTAGTGAGACTTTGAAAGAACATAGGCTGGAATATGCAATGATCGGACTTCAGTCAGCTGTATTGTCATGTAAGTGGAAATGTTCCTCTTTTACTATGTCTTTATGAGCCTTATCCATTACTACTTCCCATAAGATGTTAAATAAAATTTGGAGTTGGAACACATCTTTATTGTCATTTCATTCAAGCCTCTCATTTAAAGGTTATGAAACTGAGGCCTAGAGATATTAAATGACTTATGCAAGGTCAGGAAAATTATCAATAAAAGAGATCCAGGAAATTGTTGAAAATTCTTTGAATAAAAATATAATTCTTATTCCTTTAGAACAATTTATCACCTTACTTCATCTCTCTCCTAAAGACTTTCTTGAGAAATCCAACCAAAAAATCTATATCCAAGAGTACATGAATCCATTGGTATTTTTGATTTATGACATAATTCCTAAACTTAATTTGTGGAGGATCTTATATTCTCATTCTGCCTTATTTGGAATGGTTATGCATTGCAAATGTTTAGTATATAATTCCCCATCCAATAAATAAAATGGCTGTCAATTAACTTTGAAATCAAATATGAAATAATTTATTTAGCTTTTAAGTTCTTCAAGATTGGGCTCTTTCCTACTTTTCCATTATTTTTACATCTTGTTCTCTATGGCCTGACCTCTCATCCAGTAACCCTTTCTTCTTTGTTGTTTCTCTCCCAAGTTTCATCAATTTTGCCTCAGTCTCTTTGTCTTTCTGGGAGTCTCTATCTCTCCATGTCTCTATCTTTCAATTTCTCTCTCTTTCTCTCTCTTTCTCTCTCTCTCTCTCTCTCTCTCTCTCTCTCTCTCTCTCTCTCTCTCTCTCTCTCTGTCCATCTTTCTCAACTTTTTGTGAATTCTTTCAAGTCTCAGCTAGTTTCCTCTCCTGCAAGAAATCTTTCTCATTCTTTCTTACTTGAAAATGTAAATGTTCTTTCATTCTGAAACTATTCTCAATTTATATTGTTTATATCTTGTTTGAGCATAGCTGTTTATGTGCTTTTAACCCCATTAAGATTGCCACCTTTTAGTTCCTTTAAAAGAACGATTATATTTATTTTGAATTTTATAATTTTTCCCCTAATCTTGCTTCCCTCCCCCACCCCCCCACAAATGGCAGTCTGTTAATCTTTACATTGTTTCCATGGTATATACTGATCTAAGTTGAATGTTATGAGAGAGAAATTATATCCCTAAGGAACAAAAATAAAATATAAGAGATAGCAAAATTACATAACAAGATAACTGCTTTTTAAAATTAAAGTTAATAGTCTTTGGTCTTTGTTCAAACTCCACAATTATTTCTCTGTATCTCATGACAGATAGACCCAAATTGTGCCTGATTGTTGCACTTTTGGCATGAGCAAGTCCATCAAGGTTGATTATCATCCCCATGTTGCTGTTAGGATGTACAGTGTTCTTTGGGTTCTGCTCACCTCACTAAGCATCAATTCATGCAAATCCTTTAAGGCTTCCCTGAATTCCCATCCCTCCTGTTTTCTAATAGAACAACAGTGTTCTATGACATACACATACCATAGTTTGTTAAGACATTCCCCAATTGAAGGACACTTAATTAATTTTCAATTCTTTGCCACCAAAACAGGGCTGCTATTAATATTACTGTATAAGTGATGCTTTTTCCCCTTTTTTCTTATCTCTTCAGGGTATAGACCAAGTAGTGGTTTTGCTGCATCAAAAAGTATGCACATTTTTGTTGCCCTTTAGTTGTAATTCCAAATTGTTCTCCTGAATGTTTGAGTGAGCTCATCATTCCACCAACAATGAATTAGTGTCCCAGATTTCCCACTTCCTTTCCAATATTGACCATTGTCCTTTCTGATCATATTGGCCAAAGACTAAAATTTAGTACCAACTAAGTCATGCAATGACAGCATAAAAGTGAATAAGGAATAAGTCAATTTTCCTTTAAGGGATGTAAAATCACTTGAGGACTCAGTATTCCTTGTATTCTCTATGGTTACCATTACAGATCACATTGATTATAACTCTTCCAAATGGAACACATCCTAGTATCCATTCAAGGATAAGCACATTTCTATAACTCTAAATGCATCTAATCCCTCATTCCATTTTGTTGCTTTCACTTAATTTACTTTTATTCTATTTTTGGTTTTCCAAATTTCTGATGAGATTCAAAAATTATTTTTTTCTGATACAGTTTGATATAAAAATTATCCTCCTCTTTCCATAGTCTTTATATCACTTACGACAAGAGCTATATTGAAAAACTTCCTATCATGAAGGTTATTTACTCTTATGTAATTATTCATTTATTTGTGCTTAGAATAAATTAGCAATGAATTCATCATGAACTGACACATTATAGATCTGTACTTACTGTGAATTTTTCCACTCACCTTAAACTTCACAGCCTAGGAGAAATTGTGATGAGGTCAGATATCTGTGATGATTCCATCACATCATTAATGTATTCTGCTTTTATTTGTTTTCTCAATCACCACATCATGATTAATTTTGGAAGTTTGGCATACCTTGGGAGGTATTTGGTGAGTCATATTTTTTCCTACTAAAATAAATTAAAATGAAATGTACCCAGTTGCTTGGTAGATAATTGGGGGCATCTGATGAGCATCAGCTTAGAACTTGTAGATTGTTGTATTTGTTTTTCCTACAAGGTATTTGCTATCAAAAGTTTCATTTTTTACTGTCAAGTAGTGCCTTTATGGTTAAAAATATTTTCACAGTTTTGCCTCATAAAATTGTCAGTTTCATACATATCCAGTTTACATGCCATTCCTTTCTTACAAATAACTTTACATGATACAATTCTGTGATTCTATGACATTGTAAAAATTCTATGATAGGTCAGACTGAATATTACCATTTGAGTCTCATTGAAAAAATGAAACTAAATTTCTACCATGAAACAACAGAAATGGGAGTAGAACTAGTAATGGATGCAATGTCTTCAAATGACAGTTCTCCCCTCAGTCACAAAGAAGAATACATTCAGTCTTACTTCCTATATCAGAGTTATTTTATAAATGTTTTCAATGTGTATAGAGTTGGGTTAGAGGATCATGCAACTTTTTCATATTAAAGTCCTTTCTATTTTTAAGTGTATAACTACAACTTACACTGCAGGTGATATAAATATGAATTTATTAACTTTATACTCTGTGCCTGGCACATGGTTTTTCATTTACTTATATTTCAGTTATTATTATATTCAAATATATTTAAATAGAAATGCAAGGCAGTCCATGTTTTCAAGTATCATACATCTAAATAGTGGGAGACAACATATGTAGAGAAACAGTGAAGAGTTATTGTCTTTAATGAGGTCACAAAAATAATTAGTGAATATTAATGAAAGTCAAATCACATACCTTATCTAAAAGCAATAAGAGTATTAATTTTATTTCCCAGAGCAGGAATAATAAGTAGACTGTTAGACAGGACTGCAAATGTTTATTAAGCATATTGACCTGAGAAAATCAATCAGTCTTATTTTATCCTATTTCTTCATTTAAAAAATGAGTACAATAATTGCAAACATAGTATTATGAGAATTGAGTTATATAATCAATAAAACATTAAAAGACCCTTTAGATGTGTGTGTATGTGCATGTGTGTATGTATGTAAGTATATATATATATGTATATATATATATATATATATATATATATATTCATTTTATAGCAGGTAAATAAGAAACAAAGACAAAGCACTTTCTTCACCTAAGAAATTTTTTTAAACAGGGAAAATTATAGTTACTCAAATTAGAAAAAATAAATTATATATTTGCTAATTTTGGAAAAATCAAGAAAATATCACGGCAAAAATATTGAATTGAGTTTGAAATAAAGTTAGAGTTTCAAAGGAATGGATAGAAGCAATGAGGAAAGCATATAGTCAGGAAATGTAATATTATGTCTTGAAAGGAGCAACAACACAACTAGGGAGCTATATGTAATTAGACTGGAAGAATACAGCTAGATTATGAAGGGCACAATATGCCAAGAAGAAGAAATAATATTCTATTATAGAGATAAGGAAGAACATTGAAATTTCTTCATGAGGATAATGATCTAGTGCTTTGGAAATTGTGTGAAAGATGGATTTTAAAAGGGAGAGATCTGAGGGAAAACATTTAAAAGATGATTGCAATATTCCATTTAAATGTGATGAGGGCCTGCTAGAATGATAATAATTTGAGATAAAGGGTCAGATTAAAAAATATTTGGAGACACAAATGTTAAGACTTTGCAAATGACTAAGATGATAGAATTATAGAATGAAAAATGATGGCTGTTGAGGAGGGTTCGCTTAAAAAACTGAAAGATTTTCCAACATTTGGATGAGGATAACAAAGGGTAAAAATGGGTATGAAGTATTTTTTGTTTAGAAATTCTACCCTCATCATTCCTTTGAATTGGAGAAATCAAGATCAGTTATGTTTCAAATATTACACACCAAAGTAAAAAGAAGTTTGACTTAGATTTCGGTGACCTTTATCATGTGTAATTTGTAGACTACTTCTCTTAGTAGTTACTATGGTTTGTTGTTATTTTATTATTACTTTATTAATCAAAAATTTATGAAATGCTTTGAAATAGCACTGAAAGCAAAAGTGCTTAAAGTTGCTCATATTATCGCCCCTTATGCTTTAAAACTATAAATGAACATTTGGAATTTCCTTTGATGTCAACAGGCAAGATATTTATGCAAATGGGTACCTTAGATGTATGTGACAAAATACAGAATGGAATTTGTATATGCAAAATATGATGAGTTACAGTTTGATTTGATTATCTACAGAAGCAATGCAGCTACATGTCATAGTAGATAGAGAAGTAGATATGAAATCGAGAAGACCTGAATTCAAATCTTACTTTATACACTTCCAAGATTTGTAGCTGGGCAAATCATTTATGTATCAATTCTTGCCTCATCTGCAAAAGACAGGTAATAATTACAGAGCTTGTTTTAATAATCAAATGAGATTATGATAATAAGATGATTGATTTACAATATTTAATGAAGGCTGTTAATAATATAATTTTTATTACAATTATTTGTGGTTTTCTGTAAGTTAAAGTAATAGTAGGCTTGAGTCACTATGTATATCATTTTGAAATAGGTAAAGAGTCGAGCCTGGGACTATGTAAAGAGCAGTCTTGTATGTTGGCACTTCAAATTCTAAATTTGAAAGTACACTAGGACTGTAATAACAAACCTTTTTCATATTTATATGTTTGATCAGTACAGTTTCCAGGATTTTTGGCAAGGAGAAAAGTGTTTCATGGGTAAAATGAAGGAATGTTCTATTTCAGTTTTGAATAAACCTTTATTAAGAAATTTACATTCAATCTGTAGTTATAGCTTTGAGGATTGTATCTTTGTGAAATCTAGTACCTACTTCCCCATTCACTTACCAACTTATTTTATTTAATAGTTTATTTATTTTGATTGATATTACAAAGTTTACTAAGGAAAAGTATATGGAAGTTTTCCAATTTCTTTGGAAAAATGCTTCAATATTTTAATACATATTATTACTCCATGAATTCATCCATTCACTATAAATTTTGAGTATAATTTTTGCATGTTATAAATTTCAATAAATATTTTTACTTGTTACATTATTAAAAATTGGGAATTCCTAATATATGGTGTGCTTTCTCATTTATATCTTGATTTAGGACTGAAGTAAATTGAGGGGTTATTAGGCTATTTGCTATCATGGACCTCTTTGGCATCTGGCAGACAGTAGAAATCTTTTCAGAATCATGTTAAAAATGTATTAAATAAAATATATAAAATTACGTGAGAAATCCATTAAAGTGAATGAATATCAATTTTGAATTTTTAAAGTTTATTTTTCTTTCCATGACCCATTATTAAATATAATAATATTGCATCATGATCTTAAAAGGATATATTTTGTTATTCCTAAATTTCTGCACTTAATTATGAATTTATTATGCATGGACAATTTTTGAGGAGGTATCATATCATGTAACATTGAGAAAAAAGTGTATTCCCTTTGATCACAATTCAATTTTCCAAATACATCTATCAAATCTGATTTTTCTGAAATGATATTTACCTCTTTAATTTTTCTTGCTTATTTTGTCATTAGATTTATCTAATTCTGAGAAAAGGTTGTTTAGGTATACTCTCAGAATAATGCATTTCTTGCTGTAATTCACATAACTACTCTAAGAATGTGAATTATATATATATATATATATTTGTTGGTATTATAAATTTAAATATATATATGTATATAAATATATGTATATACATTTTTAAATTGATAATACTTCATTGTCTAAGAGATCTTTAAGAATGTCTCCTTACTTATATATTTTTGCGTTAGCTTTTTTATGAAATCAGGATCATTACTTGTCCTTTTTATTGTTTAATTTCAGCTGTAGTATAACATATTTTTCTCCAGTCTTTTCCTTTTACTTTGTGGCTATCTCTGCTTCCGATGTTGCTGTCTGTGTCTGTGTGTGTGTGTGTGTGTGTGTGTGTGTGTGTGTGTGTGTATGTGTGTGTGTGAGTGTGTTTTTGAAAACAACATATTGTAGGATTTTGGTTTAAAATCTGATTCACTATCTTTTCCATTTTATAGAAATGTTTATCCAATTCATATTCACAGTTATGCCTCCTAATTGTATTTCTTCCATCCTATTTTACTTAACTTATTATTTTTATCTCATTTTCACCTTATTCTTCCTTGTCAGCATTTTGCTTTTGACCACCACCTGCCCCAATCAACCTCTTCTATCCCCACTTTTTCTCCCTCCTCTTTCCCTTTCGTTTTCCTACTCTCCCTTCTATCAGTCCCACCTTCCATTTTCTTTTTGTTTTTACCCTCCTACTCCCCTTAGGAGTGAGACAAATTCCTACACCCAATTGACCATGAATGTTGTTGCCTGTTTGAGCCAAATTGGATGAGAGTAAGATACTATTAATGTTCATATTCTCTTTTATCCTCTACTATAACAGGTCCTTTGTGACTCTCCAAGTGATGTGATTTATCCTATTCTGCTTCTCACTTTCTTCTTGTCCCAGCGTAATATTTTTTACTTTGTATCATTTTTAAATATCAGCATTTTAAATACCCTTTTCCTCTGTTCAAATATATTTCTTCTAACTATGTTGTTAAAAGATACAAGGATCATCTATGAGAATAGGGATATAAACAGTTTAAATTCATTAAGTAGCATATTTTTCTTTCATGTTTATTTTTTAGGCATATCTTCTGTCTTGAATATTGAGTTAATTTTTTTATTTAGCTCTGAGTTTCTCATCAATCACATTTGAAAAGTCTGCAATTTTGATGAATACTCATCTGCTGAGTTTTGCTGGTTGTAATCCAAGATCCTTTTCCCTTTGGAATCTTATAGTCCATGTCTTCAAATCCATTAACGTTGAAATTACTAAGTCCTGTGTATTCCTTACTCCGAGTCCTTGGTATTTGAATTGCTTATTTATGGTGATTTGAAATATACCCTCCTTGAACTGGTAATTGCGGAATGTAGTTATTATATTTATTTGAATTTTCATTTTGAGATCTCTTTTAGGAGGTGATACATGGAATTTTTTTTTTAATGAACTATTTTTACAATCCAAATCTAGGATACTATGAAAGGTTTTCTTTAACATTTACTGAAATATTTTCCAAGGCCTTTTTTAAATCATTTTTTCAACTGGTTCTGCATTTCTGAAATTATTTCTTCTGGATCATTTTATTAGGACAATGATTTTTGCAAGATACTTGACATTTTCTTCTATTTTTTCAGGCTTTGGATATTATTTGATGGTTTCTTGATGTTTTGTAGAATCATTAGCTCTACTTTCCCTGTTCTAATTTTTAGGAAAATATTTTCTAATCTTTTATTTCCTTTTCCACTTAGCTAATTTTACTTTAAAGTCACTGTTATTTTCATTGGATTTTTTTCTTCATTTGGCCAATTCTATTTTTTAAGGATTGATTTTTTTAGGTTATTTTTGTGCTCCCTTTTCTAAGCTGTCCACCCTTTTCTCATAACTGTCCTATATATAACATTCATCTCTTTTCCCATTTTTCTTCTACCAATTTTGCTTGATTTTTTTTTAGTTTTTTTTTTGCAAGAGAAGGGGGTTAAGTGACTTGCCCAAGACCACACAGCTAGGTAATTATTAAGGGTCTGAGGCTGGATTTGAACTCAGGTACTCCTGACTCCAGGGCTAGTGTTCTATCTACGATGCCACCTAGCTTCCCCATAATTTTACTTGATTTTAAATTCCTTTTAGAGATTTTCTAAGAAGACTCTTTGGACATAAGACCAATTCAAAGTCCTTTGTGGATTCACATCCAGGCTGCCTATTTTGTCATTTTTGTCTTCTGAATTCATGTTTTTATCTTCCCTGTTGCTAAAATAGCTCTCTATGCCATGATTCTTTTTTTTATTTTTGCTCATTTATTTGAAAGTAGAGTTCTGCTTTTGATACACAGAGGACATAGTCCCGAACTTTTCTTGTTAGGATCCAGAGGTCTGGTCACTAGTTTGCATCTGGGGGCTCAGTGCTGATAACTTGCTTTCTGCTCTGAAATGGTTTGGCATTCTGGGGCTAATATTATACCTATTTTGTTGGGAGATGAGCACTCAGAGCTGCCCCACTAAACCTCTGATCTGCTGAATCATAATCCAGGGGCTTCTTTTGTTGATATTTACTGCGCCTAAAATTCTCCTTCTGGCCTATTTGCATTGATCTGCACTCTCCTTTCTTTCCCAAGTGTGACAAATCTTAACTGAATTCTTTCTAAGATATCTTGAATTGAATAATTGTTTTATACTCTCTATTAATGGGTTCATTCCAGAATTCATTTAATGTTTCACTTCAGGATTCATTTAGTGGCTTGATTTAGTTGTGTTTCCAAGAGAAACTGGAAAAAGTTCAGGCAACTTCAAGGTTTCTATCTTTCATCTTAGCTCCACCCTCTGCTCCATTTCTTTGTACAACATGACTAATATGTAAATATATTTTACACAAGTGCTCATTGATGGTATGTATCAAATTGATTATCATCTTAGAGAAGACAGAGCAAATTAGGAGAGGGAGAAAAATTAGCAACTAATGAAGGATGCAATGTTAAAATGATCATGTGTAATTGAAAAAATACTTTAAGCAACCAATAAAGTCAACAGAAAAATAGAGCTTTTTCAGCTTCAGCTATTGTTTACACTTTTGAAGATTGAAGGGAAAACATGAGAAGCATGAGTGTGAAAGAGTGAAAAAAATAATTATTTTTTAAATAAAAATATTAAGAGGAGTCTAATTATTCTGTTACATATGTAACTTTTAGAAAAGTGAATTAATTTCCCTGAGTGACAGTTTCATCAATTATAAAATGAAGGGTCTATATCAGATGGCTACTAAGATCCCTTCCAATATGGAATTTATTTTCTTATGAAATATGCAAAGATATATATATATATATATATATATATATATATATATATATATATACTGTTTTATACAGACAACATATTTTCAGGTAAATAATATAAGTAGCATGTAAAATAAAAAGAAATTCTTGAAGACTTGAATTCAAGATCTGTTTCTGATACATTGAATCTTAAATCTAGAAGAAGGGAACCTGAATTTTGTCAATCAATCAATGAGTAAACGTTGAATAACCTTATATCTGCCAGGTACCATGCTAAGCAAGTCAAAAATAGGCAAATGACAATCCCTGATCTCCAGGATATTACAGTCTAATGGAGAAGACAGCATGCAAGCAAGTTTAACCAAACATGCTATATACAGTATAGATAGGAAGTAGAAAACAAAGAGAAGTCATTACAATTAAGAGGGGTTGGAAAAGATTTTCAATAAATGATAGAATATTGGTTGACACCAAAAAGAATCCAGGAAGAATAGTAGATAATAGGTAGAATGTCCCAAGCATGGCAGTCAGAAGGAGAAAATGTCCAGAGAAAAGATATTGATTATCATATACTGTAATAGTCAGTTCTCAATGTCTTTATGTCAAAAAGTAGGTGTCCTGGAGTAAGATTGAAGCAGATTATAAAGGTATTTGTGGACTAGTTCATGAAAGGCATTAATTGTCAGAGCATTTTTTAATTTCATTTTCAAGGCAAAAGAAGGCAGTGGAGTTTACAGAATAAGGCAGTGACAATATCAAATCTGTGCTTTAGAAAAATCACTTAAACTACTAAAGGATCGATTATGGTGGAGGAGACAAAGGGGAAAGATGCATAAAAGAGTTATTATAATAGCAATCTAGTTCAACCTTCTCCTTCTATAAATGAAGTCATTAAAAATAATGAATTTAATTTTAGCTTTCTCTTCAAAAAGTTAATAAGCATCACAGGTGCTATTAGAAGTTGTCATCTTGTTCTAAAATAAGCTGTCTTACTAGCTTACTAGCTATAAAAACAGAGATAATTTTACCTTTCTGAACTCAGGAAACTCTCTAACACTACAAATTATAGATGAAGTGTTTGGTGTACAGGAGAGAAAGAGTTTCCATACTAGATTATCACACTCATGAAAGTGATGGAGGTCTGGCACAGAGCTAACTTGTGAGACAATTTCACAAATTCTGATTTTCTCTCAGTCATGATAAAGTTAATGCAGGATGCTGTGGCCAAGAGAGACTCTGGCACTGGGGATGTGGGGTAGATTCGTTTAATAGGGAGAGATAAAATATTTTGAAAGGATGTGACAAATAATGGAGTGTTTGGAAGTAGTCTACCCTAAAGGGATTCAGACACATTACAGGGGTGTTTTTAGGGGGCAATTAGACTCATGACCCCAAACATGAAAACATATTTGTTATAGGATGCACATGGCTTAAGAACAAATTGTTCAGAACATATTTTTCCAAAACTTATGTACTGAGGTTCAATGAACTCACAGTAGAAAGGTTTAGCATCTCAAACTCAGAATAGAAAAGTTTGGGAGGAAGGGACAAAGGTTCATCTTCTATAGCTTCTTCAACCTGTGGAACAAAGTTGGGAAGAAAATAAGACCCAATTTCCAGGGATGAATCTAAACTGGTGACCTGCAGAGACTAGGGTACTAGTCAGAACTCATTGATATCTGTCATGAATGATCATCTTCAGATGGAATGTCCAGAAGCTGGAGGTAACAAACTCAATTTGGAAACTGAGGAGACATATATACTGTAAAGAAGTAGAATTATGAGCAAGAGAATGGAAATAAGGACCAAATAGGAAAAGAACCAGGACCCATAGGAATAGAGAGAGGGAGAGAGAGAGAGAGAGAGAGAGAGAGAGAGAGAGAGAGAGAGAGAGACTAGAAGATTAGAGTGGATGTCTCACATTCAAGTAGCTTGCTGTAGTGTTCTTTTGCTGTAGATTTCTATTTTATAAGAATTTTAAAGTATTGACTAAAATACTACCTAAGGAAGCAAGGAGATAATCAAGGGAAATACAGTTGTTTAGGACAACATTGACCAAAGAATTAAGTCAC
This sequence comes from Macrotis lagotis, assembly GCF_037893015.1. Classification (NCBI taxonomy): domain Eukaryota; kingdom Metazoa; phylum Chordata; class Mammalia; order Peramelemorphia; family Peramelidae; genus Macrotis; species Macrotis lagotis. The sequence continues at coordinate 488,269,098 of NC_133666.1, forward strand.
TCTTAGATGTAAGACAGGGCATGAGAGATTCATTACCAAGAAGGGAAACAGTAAGAGTTTAGGTTGAAGAGAAAAGTTTTATGTGTCCAGTGACCATACCAAGGGAGCATGTACTCAATCCTCTTGGTTATATACCAAAGGATATTTTCCCAGAATTCATGTTGCCATGGGAATTTTTTGAACAAGTACTACTATAAATGTCAGTTGGGGGACCTATCTGCCCCAATGTACACTGATCAAGATGTTGGCAAGGGAGAAACAACACGAGTTTGAAACTACATCAGATGTGGCATAAAATGGGTGTTGGTCAGTCAACAGAGGAAAATATCAGGAGTTGTGCTATATTGGTATTGGTCTGTTCATAGAAGAATACAATTCTGCAGGGAGTAGAAAGGGAACATGTGAACTGATACAGGCAGGACCACAACTTAATCGCCTGTAAAAGAGATGTGTTGCAGGAACCAAGGGTATAGCAATGCAAGTATTTGTTAATATTGTTAAGCTATAGGGTGAATCTAGAAAGACACTTGAAATGGATGAGGAAGAGGAGAGAATAGTATCTTTGGTATCCCTATCAGTTCAACTTGTAATGGTATAAATTTCGTCACCATCCCTGATACAAAAACCAGTCCCTGTCTGTCAAATTTAGATAATTAAGGCTATATTTATATCAGTGAAATCTTGAAAATTTAATTTCCGTATTGGTTTCTCAGGAGGCAAAGGAGAGCTAAAGGGAGAGAGCACATGTCCTTGGGAAGGTGGTGACTTACCTAGCAGTTGTGAACTGCATCCTAGTAAAATGGAATTCTCTATTTGAACCAAAGAATTAGAATCCCAGTAAAGGAGAAACAATACCCACCCTAAAAACAGAAGTTGAGACTATACATTCTTACTAACAGTAAAAATGATTTAAAGCAGGGGCCATAAACAATTCAGCTGTAGGAAGTTAAATATTATGATTAAGAGGGAGAGAAGGTTAATAAATCAGCCAAATACTTATCTCTCTGGTTCAGAAGTCTTTTTTGAACAGGAATTTCAGGCCTTCCAGGTGTTCACAGTTGTAGTTGGAGTCAACCAGAGAGGTGTCTAAGGGAGAGAGGAGGTTTAATTCTAGAAATGCATGTCTAGCTAGTTTGGGATAAGTTAGATAAAAAATGGAAATTTTAGATCTAATCCCTTTCATTAGCTTGCCAGGATTTTAGAGAGAAGAGATTGTCTGGGCTGGCTGCCAAGAGACTCAGTATCTGGATCCTCAGCAGACTTGGGGAGATGGAAATTGACATACACAACAAGGGTCTTATTTGCTTGGTCCAGCTGGAGGTTGAACTGGGTAGCCAGGTAGACCATTGTATGTACAAGGAGATCAGAATTTGAGAAACATCTCCTGCTCAGAAGTGTGAAGGGGCTATTTAATCCTAACCTACAGAGAGATATAGATAGCCTATTGGGGAGAAGTTTAACCCCAAACAAATTTTGTCTCTTGACAATTTTGTACAGATCCATTTGAGGATGTGCTTTATCTTTTAAACCTTCCAGGATGACTGGTGGCACCAGACTAAGTTTATGTGGTTCCCAATATTAATGGCTGTGGCAATATTCTGGGTTATCTGAGAGGCAAATAATGGCCTGTTGTCACTATGTAGGGAGATAAGAAGACCAAAGCAAGTTATTATCTTCTTGAAAAGCATGTTATCTACTTCTTGAGGATTTTCAGATCTGCATGGGAAGGCCTCTAAGTAGTTAGTAAATGTATTAACAAGAACTAAGAGAAGTTTGAAGCCTTTGCAAAGTGGCATGAGTGAAAAATAATTGCTAGTCCTTTTCAGGGAAGGTACCCCCTTCTCAACAGATTTTTGAAAGAGGTGAGCTGGGAACAACCCCTTAACAGTTAATTTGAGCACAAAGCGGGTTGATGTCAGCCAATTTGTGTCCTTTAAAAAATAGGATACTTTTTACTTCAGTGGGTGGCCAGTTGGAGGCCACAGATCAATTTTTCATTAAATGTTTTCAGGACCCAACATTGGCCAGTGGGACTTTCAGATTATCTAGAAGATTCAAGAGTATGGCTGTGTTCTAAGGCATGTTCATGTCAGAGTTTCTATAATACATAGTCAGTGAATGAAGGCAATAAGGGAGTAATGCAATGGTACAGGCCTCAACAACTGAGTGGTAGGCAACTGATTTTGCTGCTTTATCTGCTAAAGAAGTGACTTTTGAAATAGGGGAATCATGTTGGTACCCTTTACAATATATAACAGAGAAATCTAGGAATTCATGCACTGTGTTAAGGAGGTATAAGACAATTTAAATGTGCCTGATTGGGTCATTGTGGACTATCAGTTAGCCCCTCCTTTTTATTGATATTTTATTTTTCCAAATACATTTTATAAAAAGTTTTTCAATATTAGTCCATATACATATGTACATTTTAAGTTACAAACTTTATTTTTATCCTTCCTTCCCACCCACCCTTTCCCTCAGGGGCAAACAGTCAGGTTAATATTGTACATACACACATATTTTAAACATGTTTACAGATTACTCATTTTTGATATGACAAATAAAGACTAAGGGAAAGATATACGTAGTAGATTTTTTTAATAAAGTTAATGCTGTGTTCATTAGATTCTAATTTTATTTGTTTTGTTTTATTTTTCTTCCTCTGGATGGCGATAGCATTGTCCATAATTCATCTAATAGGGCTTTCCTATTTCTCTGAACTGCTGAGAGGAACTCCATCCATCAAGGTTAATCATTTCACAATGTTAATGATAATTTGTACATGGTTCTCATGGTTCTGCTCCTTTCAGTCAGCATCAGATCCTATAATTCATTCCATGCATCTCTAGAGTTCCACCATTTATTGTTTCTTATAAACCAATAGTATGTCATAATATTCATATACCATAACTTGTTTACCCATTTCCCCAATTGATGGGCATGCCCTCAATTTCCATTTCTCTGCCATTACAAAAAGAGGTGCCATGAATATTTTGGAACATGTGAGACTTTTCCCATTTTTTTGTGATTTCTTCTAGATATAGGCCTAGAATTGAAATTGCTAAGTCACAGGGTATGAACAGTTTTATAGTTCTTGGGACATAGTTCCATACTGAACTCCAGAAGTTTGGATCAGTTCATAGCTCCATCAACAATGAATTAATACCACAATCCTCCCACAAGCTCTCCAATATTGATCATTTTCCTTTTTTTTGTCTGCTTAGCCAGTATGATAGGTGTGAAGTGACACTTTAGAATTCTTTAAATTTACATTTCTCTAGTCAATAATGATTTGGAACATTTTTTCATATGATTATATAGATAGCTTTAATTTCTTCATTTGAATATCTGTTCATATTCTTTGACAATTTATCAATTGGGCAATGGATAACCTTATGAATTTGATGTGATTCTCTATATATTTTGGAAATGAGACATTTATTAGATCTCCTAGTAGTGAAATTGATTCCCAGCCTTCCGCTTTCCTTCTAATTTTACAGCATATATTTTATTAGTGCAAAAAGTTTAACTTTATGTAATCAAAAATCATTCATTTCTCAGTTTATAATGTACTCTATTTGTTGTGTGATTGTAAATTTGTCCCCTTTCCATAGAGCTGATAGATATAGTATTTCTTGGTCTATTAATTTATCTATAGTGTTGCCCTTGATGTCTAAATCCTGTACTCATTTCAACCTTGTTTTGGTAAAGGCTGTGAGATGCATATCTGTGCCTAGTTTTTGCCATACTATTATACAATTTTCTCAACAATGTTTGTCAAATAGTGAGTTTTTAACCCAGATGACAATGTCTTTGCATTTGTCAAACTGTAGATTAATAGTCATTTACTACTGATTCTTTTGAACCTATCATAATCCATTGATCTATTTCTCTATTTCTTAATTTCTTACCAGGCAGTTTTGATGGCAGCTGCTTTATAGTATAGTTTTAGATCTGGTAGAGCTAGGCCACCTGAATTTACATTTTTTTATTAGTTGACCTTTTGTTGCTCCAGATGAACTTTGTTACTAATTTTTCTAGCTTGGTAAAATAATTATTTGGTAGTTTGATCTGTATGGCACTGAATAAGCAATTGAATTTGGGTAGAATTGTCAATTTTATTGTACTTGCTTGACCTAACCTTGAACAAATGACATTTTTCCAATTATTTTGAACTGACTTTATTTGGATGAGAAATGTTTTATAATTGTGTTCATACAGTTTCTGGATTTTTTTGGGAGGTAGATTCACAAGTATTTAATGTTGTCTAAAGTTACTTTAAATGTAATTTCTTTTTCTATCTTTTGCTCTTGGGTTTTGTTATCCATATACAGAAATGCTGATGATTTATGTGTGTTTATTTTGTATCCTGCTACTTTTTTGAATTTGTCAATTGTTTCAAGGAGTTTTAAAATGATTTTCTCAGTTATCTAAGTATACTATCATATAATCTGCAAAGAACGAAAGCTTTGCTTCCTCATTGCCAATTCTGATTCTTCCATTTATTTTTCTTCTCTTATCGATCAGGGTAATAATTTTTTTTAAATTTTATTTATTTAAAGCAATGGGGCTAAATGACTTGCCTGATGGTATACAACTAGGCAATTATTAAGTGTTTGAGGCTAGATTTGAACTCAGGTATTTCTTACTCTAGGGCCTGTGCTCTATCACTGTGACACCTAGCTGTAAACCTAAAATTTATAATACTATATTGAATAGTAATGGTGATGATGGACAACCTTGTGTCACTCCTGATCTTATTGGAAATGGTCTGAGTTTATCCCCATTAATATATTTATTGACAGTTTTACATAGATACTACTTATTTTTTTTAAAGAAAACTCTATTCCTAAACTTCCTAGTATTTTTAATAGGAATGGATGTTGTATTTTAATATCCAAAGTCAAATTATTTCATCAATTTATTCCCCTCCCACCCAGCCATACTTTCTTTCACACTCTTCCCTTTAGCTTACCACCTAGGGTAGTTAGATACTTGATAACTAAAGTATGGATTAAGTCCAAGCCTCTGCTCCTTAAGTCACTTCTGATTTAATTAACTATAAAGTCTCAAGTAAATCTCTTTTGTGATTCCTTCAGTCTCACTGACTATCCATTGATTTGTTCCCAAACCAATCCTGTCTTTTGTCCCATTATTCTCAAGGATCAGCTTTTCTTTGGGGTGGGGAAATTCCCTACTGGCTTGCTATGTAGCCACCAAGACCTATGCTGTTTTCAAGATGTTGGAATTTGAAATGAACTGTGGCTAAAAGTCTCCCACTAACTTTCCCACTCTCACTTTGCTGATCTTCATTTCCTCCTTTCCACGGATGAGACAGACCTTCATGGAAGATCCTCTATGATGTCTACCATTGAAAACTTCTTTGGGTCTTCTCTTTTTCTTGGTAGAATCTGTAGCTTTAATGTCAGTGCATATGTTTCATTTATCCTTGGTAGGGAAAAGCTATGGTAGCATATTAACTTCACCCTGCAATTTTAACTCCTCCCCAGAAGTCTTCCTGACTCCACGCCTCTTTTTTCCAAATGGTCCCATGAACATGTAAAACATGGAAAGCATAATTGAAATCAGTATATGTTAAAGTATTTATCTTTATAAATTCTAAACCTAGCTTGAACTTCTGAGCAGAGTTATCAGAAGGAAGGCATCTTGCATTTATGACATTATTGAAGACTATGATATAACCTCACTTTCTGACTCTATTATCAGGGAATTGGATATAACTGTGAATCACTTTTGAAAATGAAATCTTTTCACTCAGTCCTGCTCATGTAGGTAAAGTCAATGGTTTACTCAGTTATGTTCAGACTCTCTATTAGTAGAAGGACGGAGAGTAGTAGGGTTGAGATGAGGCAAACAAAGAAGGAGACATCAGTATAGTCTTAAAACAGGGTTTGGTACTTAGTGAACCAAGCATTAAAAGCAAATATGACTTTTGATCTCAAGGATACCCTTTATAGAATGAGGGGTCAGCTAAGAGGTTTTGTCAGTGAAGATGTTTTGCCATTCTTTCTTGCGGAAGACCATGATGTAAGGTAGGTGATGCCATGACAAGCACAAGAAACATTTCAGTGAGGCATTGCTATGCTCAGTCACTTTCTCCTCAAGACTCATCTGAATCTAGTGGTCAAATATGAATCAGGACAATTGGAGATGCCTGAATGAGAGGCAATCAGTATCACACAGCTAGTAGGCTGTCTGAGGGTGGATTGGAACTCCCATTCTCCTGACTCCAAGAGCAGTCCAATCCACTGCACCACCCAGGTGGAACTAATCTCAATAACTCTAAGGCAGGGTGACCAGTCAGAGGCAACAAAATATGGTATCTTAAAGACATAGGCAATGGCAGCAAGAGGGAAGGTCCAAATAGTTGGATTAGAACACCAAGTGCCTGGCCACTCAATTATTCATTGACATAGAGGGTTAAAATCTTCTCTAAATTGGGGAGGCTGAGAACAGGAGTAACGTGATAGCAGTTTTAATAGATCTAAAGTCTTTTCTTGGTCTGATCCCAAAAAACTGGATATCCAAAAGAAGAAAAATCAGTCATCCCAAAATATCTTTACTAGTGGCATTTAATGGAAAGAAGAAAATAATCTGTTTCTTCTTGTTCATTAGAATTCAAGAGGTGGGGATTAGCTGTACCCCCAGGTATACAATGGTCTGACAAGCTATATGTCAACAAAAAGGTCATTGGAAATAAGAATGCTCTCAGAACAATTCAGATGGAAGAACTCCTTGACTCAATGCCTTACCCTCCATTACTTATCTGGTGCCAATATCCAGTACCATGGATATTGCCAATATCCAGTACATGGATATTACATGACCTGAAAAAGTTGAAGTTGGAATAGATACTATCAAAGAGGATACACAGGAAGGACTATAGATTAATAGGTATTGCAAATACTGGATCAATATGGCCTCAGATAGTGTAAGGGTACACAAATTTCTCCTAGCACCTATCCAAATAAGTGAGGGCTATCTCTAAAGCCTTAAGGAATCCAGGTTGGTTGAGAAGGTTTAGGGTTCTCTGAGTATAGCCAATTCAAAAGAGACAAGAAACTGGTTATCAGGATGTAAAGTAATAGAAGTGAAAGCACTTTTAAGTCAAATCAATGAGTGTTTTAGGTATCTGGGCCAAGATGATATTGTTATTTGGGAAGACAGGGATGCAAAAATCTTAAATAAAATCTTAGCAAAACAAGTACAACAAGTTAGCACTGGGATAATACATTATGATTAAGTAGGATTTATCCCAGGAATGCAGGGTTGGTTCAATATTAGGAAAACTATTAGTATACTCAATTATATCAACAACAAACCTATCAGAAATGATATGATCATATCAATAGATGTTGAAAAAGCTTTTGACAAAATACAGCACCCATTCCTATTTAAAACATTAGAGGGTGTAGGAATAAATGGACTGTTCCTTAAAATAATTAGCAGTATCTATCTGAAACCATCAACAAGCATTATATTCAATGGGGAGAGGCTAGAAACATTCCCAATAAGATCAGGGGTGAAACAAGGGTGCCCATTATCACCAATATTATTCAATATCATATTAGAAATGTAGCTTCAGCAATTAGAGAAGAAAAAGAAATTGAAGGAATTAAAATAGGGAAGGGAGAGACAAAACTCTCATTCTTTGCAGATGACATGATGGACTACCTAGAGAATTCCAAGAAATCATCCAAAAAAGTAAATTTGCAGGTTGTAAAATAATCCCTCATAAATGCTCAACTTTTCTATATATGTCTAATAAGATACAGCAGAAGAGCTAGAAAGAGAAATCCCTTTCAAAATAACCTCAGACAATATAAAATACCTGGGAGTATATTTGCCAAGACAGACTCATAAACTTTGTGAAAAGAATTGTAAAACATTTTTCACACAAATTAAATCAGATTTAAATAACTGGGAAAATATCAACTGCTCATGGATAGGTAGAGCTAATATAATAAAAATGACAATTCTACCAAAAATAACTACCTGTTTAGTGCCTTACCAATCAAAATTCCAAAAAAGTACTTTAATGAGTCAGAAAAAGTTGAAAGTAAATTCATAAGAAGAAATAAAATGGTCAAGAATTTCCAGGAATTTAATGGGGGAAAAAGTGCAAAAGAAGGGGGCTTAGCCCTACCTGATCTAAAATTATATAATAAAGCATCAGTCATCAAAACTGTTTGGTATTGGGTAAGAAATAGTGTGGTGGACCAGTGGCATAGACTAAGTGCAATAACAGGAAACAATTATAGTAATCTGCTGTTTGATAAATCCAAAGAGTTCAGCTATTGAGATAAAAACTCTCTCTTTGATTAAAAACTGCTGGGAAAATTGGAAGGTAGTATGGAAGAAACTTAGATTAGATCAACACCTCACACTTGTTACCAAGATAAGATCCAAATTGTTATAGGGGATAGACATAAAAAACAATACTATAAGCAAATTAGAAGATCAAGGACTAGTTTACATCAGGTCTATGGAAAGGGGAACAGTTTATGAATAAGGAAGAGATGGAGAACATCACCAAAAACAAACTAGATGATTTCCATTACATTAAATTACAAAGCTTTTGCACAGATAAAACCACTGTAACCAAGATCAAAAGAAATGTAGTAAATTGGCAAATAACCTTTACAACTAATGATTCTGACAAAGTACTCATTTTGAAAATATACAGACAACTGTGTCATATTTTTTTTAAAAAGCCATTCATCATTTGTCAAATGGTCAAAGGATATGCAAAGGCAATTTACGGATGAGGAAATCAAAGCAATCTATAGCCATGTGAAAAATTGCTCTAAATTATTACTTATTAGAGAAATGCAAATTAAAGCTTCTATGAGGTAGCACCTCACACCTCTAAGATTGGCCATTATGACAAGAAAGGATAATGATCATTTTTGGAAGGGTTGTGGGTAATCTGGGACAGTATTACACTGTTGGTAGAGCTGTGAACTCATCCAATCTTTCTGGAGAGAAATTTGGAACTATGCCCAAAGGACAAAAAAAATGTGCATTCCCTTTGATCCAGCAATACCAATAGTGGGTCTGTACCCTGAAGAGATGATGAAGAAGGGTAAATATATCACTTGTACAAAAATATTCCTAGCAGTCCTGTTTGTGGTGGCAACGAATTAGAAATCAAGTAAATGTCCTTCAATTTAGGAATGACTTAGCAAACTTTGGCATATGTATGTTATGTTACCCTATTATTCTATTAGAAACCAGGAGGGATGATAATTCAGGGAAGCCTGGAGGGATTTGCATGAACTGATGCTGAGTGAGATGAGAAGAAGCAGAAAAACACTATACACTCTAACAGCAACATGGGGGTGATGATCAAACTTGATAGACTTGCTCATTCCATCAGTGAAACAATCAGGGACAATTTTGGGCTGTCTGCAATGGAGAGTACCATCGGTGTCCAGATAAAGAACCATGGAGTTTAACAAAGTTCAAGACTATTCCCTTTAATTTAGAAAACAAAAGTGATATCTTATTGTCTGATCTTGTTATTTATTATACTTTTTGTTTCTTCCTTAAGGATATGATTTATCTCTCATCACATTCAAATTGTATCATTGTACATGGAAACAATGTAAAGACTGACAAATGGCTTTCTCTGGGGGGAGTGGTGCAGGGAAGTGAGATTGGCGGAAAAATTGTAAAACTCAAGATAAATAAAATCTTTAATAAATATTAAAAAGAGACCAGTTATTAAGATGTTGTAGGGCCTCACTCAATTAAATTGTATTTCCAAAGACTTTATGAATTATTACCTAAATTTCTGTTTGTCTTATAATAATCTATTCATTCTTTTTTTCACAATGCCTGAAGGTAATAGGGCATATCATATATCCATTCTAAATTACATTAATTAAATATTGCTCAATCTTTCTTCCCTTAGTATGTGTACCATTATCACTTTGTATCTATAAAGGGAATCCACAGTACAAGTTAATACTATTCATAGTTTTACAATTATTCTTTTGTGTAGCATTCCTAAAGGGACAGGCCACTAGCACACAGGTGCATAGTATCTACATCCTCTGTCAGAGGAGAATCAACCTACATAATCTATTTTCCAAATCTGAGCAGGTTATTTTGCTTGGACCAGTTCACCTTGAACAATATGGGAAACCAGTTGCTTCTTTTCCATTCCTCAACTAGAACATTCAATTTGAATTTGTTTCAAAAGAGAGATCAGAAGAGAAATACCTCAGTCTACTGCCCACCTGGATAATGCTTAGATTCCAAGGTGTCCTGCTTGTTTGTGTATCCACTGTGTTAGTATATAATCTTCACTGTCCTCTTGTTGTTAAAGTACAGCTATTTATGTTAGTTGATCCACATGATCATTATTAAAGTCATGCTCCAGTGTTTCAGTGGTAGTGTGAACATCTACATGAAAAACTGAAATGTCAGTAACATATGACTATTCTCAAATATATTTTCACAATTACTTACTCATTATACATTGCAAAACAGGAATTTTGCCCATGGTCAGTGGTTTTACCTCAACCAATACCCAATCAGCAGCTAACAGCTTCTATTCAATGAGAGAACAATTATCCCCTGTCTGTAGTAGTTTTCTTAATCAAAAGCCAAGGGCCACATTTTTTTTCTTGTTTTTACTACAAGCTCCAGTTTGCATAACCTTCCTGAACAGAGACCTGCAATTCCAGGGAATCCTCCTCCATAGGCCATAAATCAAGGGAAGTTAGCCTTGGCTCTTTCAAAATCCCTTTCTTCCTCTTGCCTCCAACTAAATTCAAATTTCTTCTCATTAACCCAATATAATGGGTGTAATTTTTGTCCTAAATTGAGGATATGAGTTCTCCAGTAACCCCATAGTCCTATAAATTTTTGTGCCTCAGTCTTATGAGTAGGGAGGGGGTGTTAAGAAATCCAGGATTTTTTGCTTAACTTTGGGGAGTATTTCTCTATATCCCTTATTTCAGTATATTCCTAAAAATTTTGCTGTTTGGGCAGGAACTTGTACCTTGTTTGGGATACTTTCCTATTCTTTTCACTTCATATGATCTATTAGTCTTTGTAACTGTTCTTCTACCATCTCCTGATTAATCCCATTATTCAAATATCATCACTGTAGTGAACTATTTGTATTCTAATAGCTTTTAATTCATCTAAATGTCCTGTCACTGCCCAATGGAGAATTGAAGGACTATGTATATATCCCTGTTTAAATCATTGTATCTCCTGCTAGGTAAAACCAAATTGATTCCCCTGGGTGGAGTCTATGGGGAATGTTAAAAAAAATTAGCTAAATCTATCACTGTTATACCAATGTGCCAGTTCCTTTTGTACTAATTCAATCAGAGTAATAGTGCAAGAACTGCAGCAAATAAAGGAGGAATTATCTTATTCAACTATCTCTTATATACAGTCATTAGTAATTTCCTTTTGTCCTCCAGTATTCTATATTGTTTTAACTTTATAATTCTAGAGGGGGAGGCAATGTCACTGGATAAATTTTTACTTTTCCTACTAAAAAAATTTTAATGGTCAAAGAACAGACTGCAAACTGATAGTTTCCATCAGATAACTGCAAAGTCATTTCTCTTAATATATCAATTCCAATTATATACTCAGGAATGGGTAGAAAATCACTACTGTCAATTCCCTGTGAAGTAACTGTCCATTCTTAACTGGTAATATTATTTGTCTGGCAAGTATCTCTTTTCCTCCTAATCCTATGATTATCATAGACCTCCCTTACTTTAATTTATTAGAGTTCCCATATATTAAAGAGGTCTCTGCTCCAGAGTCAATTAATGCTTTAGTCACAGTAGTGGAACCATTTTTTTTGAAATAGTAATGGTTATATGGGGTCTGTAAACTCTTTTATTTATTTCTCCCACTTAAACTGGAGTTTGACTTTTTTTTTTCCTAATTTCCTGAAAGTTGAAAGCTAGGATAAATCTCTCTGGGAGGTAGTGCAGTAGGTGCACACATCAACTTTCTCCCTTAAGAGAACTTCTTTTCTTTGCCTAACTTTTTAACTCACTAGTGGGTTGCCCATCTATTCCTGTTCCTTCCACCCCAGCCCTGAGTAAACAAATCTTTTCAAATGTTCCTTTTCTCAGAAAGTCATTCTCCTTTTCTTTGCCTTTCTCAATTTACTGATTTATCCTTAAGGGGTGCAGATTCCATTTTTTCAGGTCTCCTAAGTGTGAATTTTTTTCAGAGGTTTTACAGCTTTTCTGAATCTTATCTGTTTCCCTTTATCAATGGGAATTTCTCCTAAACAAGAATTAACATTTAGAGACTCTGCTTGTCTTAAGGAAAAGGAGAAATCTTTTGCCTCCTGAATCTCTGGTACTTTTCTTTTCAGGTCCTCTAACTTTTTTCCTTCCCCTGATTTATTTAAGAATGCATTGAGGGGATGGCTACATGGCCCATTGAATAGAGCAACAACCCTGGAGTCTGTCAGGAGTCCCTGAGTTCAAATCCGGCCTCAGACACTGATTGATTACCTAGCTGTGTGGCTTTGGGCAAGCCACTTCACCCCATTGCCTTGCAAACAAAGCAAAACAAAACAAAACAAAATAAAGAATGCATCCTGACACAGATCCTGTTCATGACACCAGTTGTAACAGAAAGGGGAACATGCTGCACAGACTTTTAACTCAATACACTTAAATCTGCCCCACAATGAAAAAGTGTGACTTCTTTTTTTTTTAGTTTTTACAAGGCAGTGGGGTGAGGTGGCTTGCCCAAGGCCACAAAGTTAGGTAATTATTAAGTGTCTGAGGCTGGATTTGAACTCAGGTATTCCTGACTCCAGAGCCAGTGCTCTATCCACTGTGCCAACTAGTTGCTCCTCTGACTTGTTTTTAAATAATAATTTAATTATTTAAATGCTATAATCCAAGATTAATATACTTACAACAGAAAAGATATATAATTACATACATGTATCTATAGGAAAAAAAAACTTAGCATAGATACAGAAAGGAAAGGTAAAAGATAAGAGAGAATTACCCAACCAAGGAGGCTCCAAATCCTGTAAACCTGAATGAATGGGGAAGTTCAGTCACAGCACAGCCTCCAGGGTCTCAATTGGGAAAGGGTCTCTGAAGAGTGTCCTCTATAAAAGGGGTATTTTCCGAAACACACTTTTCCCAAGTAAGACCTTTATATTGCTCACACAAAAGGGGCACAGATCCAAAGATTTATAAGACTGAGCTTAGTGATAGATGGGTTTTTGATCAAGATATCCTTAGATACTGAAATCTCCAGGTGTCTGAAGATAAGCACCCAGGGACAGGCCTAATACCAAGGAACATGTTTATTAGGAATATTTCCTGGCATTCCCTGCCCCAGAACATGCTTTGGTCAGCAAACTTTAGTTCAGGGTACTTAGCAAGTTCCTTCTCCTTGGTTCAGGATGACTGATAATGATGACTGAAGATCTTCACCCTTCACCTTGTCAGCTTCCTTCTTGCTTAGTTAGATTGTTCTAGTTCTGAGAAAGTTAGGTTGATATCCCCCCTTATTAATTTTTGCTGTCAATGTCTCCTTGTAATTCATTCAGGTTTTTCTCTAGGAATTTGAATGCCATAGAATTATGTGCATACATGTTTAATAATGCTATAGTTCATTAAGTATGGTACCTTTAAGAAGATGTAGTTTATTTCCTCATCTATTTAAATGAGATCTATTTTTGCTTTTACATTATCTGAGATCAGGATTGACACCCCTGATTTTTTTTTAATTCAGCTAAAGCATAATATAATTTGCTCCATCCTTTTATCTTTACCCTATCTATATCTCTCTGCTTCTAATGTGTTTTTTGTAAAAAACATATGAAAGAATTGTGTTCTTAATAAATTCTGCTATCTGCTTCTGTTTTATAGGAGAGTTCATCCCATTCACATTTGTAGTTAAGATTACTAATTCTGTGTTTCTCTCCCTACTATATTTCCCCATTTATATTTTTCTCATTCATTTTCCTTTTATTCCTCCTCACCAAAGTTTTACTGCCTTCCCCTCTAACTTTTCTTTTAAAATTTACCTTTCAGTTGTTATCACTTATACCTTCACCTTCCCTTTTATCAGTTCCATCTTCCCTTTTTTTCTCATTTCCCCAACTTTCCTATAGGGTGAGATATATTTTTAAACCAAGTGGGAATGTATCTTATTCCATCTCTGGGTCAAAACATTTGAATGGTATTTACTCAGTGTTCATACACTCCATTCTTTCTATCTAGTATAATAGATTCATGTGTCTCTTCATTCTAGTGCTTGTTGATAGAAGTACTATCAGTGAAGTATTATTAATCAATTGCCATCAATCAAAACTTGATTAGTTGATTGCTTCATAAGCTCAAAGTACTATCAAAGAATAATCATAGATTGTTTTAGTGTTTTGTGAGCAGCATTGCCTCAATTAGAACCATTTTATATTGCCCCCTTTTCAAGTATCCTCCATAAACAAACAATCCTCATGAGTCAAAGTATCAATCAAAGACAAATCATTTCATGAACCATTTATACCTCTCTCCCTCACTGCCCCCTTTAGTTCCACAACTGGGTTCCTTAAGCCCTTGTTAACTGAAATATAATTAAATCCTACCCTTCTAGGTAGGTTACCACCCTCTGCCCCCAAAAGTCATTTGAGTTAATTAGCTATAGAGTCTTAAAGTGCTCTAAGAAGTGGAACACTCTGAATGTCTCACTTAATAACTTTACAGTTGGTTGTAAGGAATGGGAGATACTGGCCCAGGACTTCCCAGCATATGATGCCCTCATTAAAGAAAGTCTTAAGCTTTGTGAGCAAGGCAGAATTAAAGTAGCTCAAAGGAAACTGACATGCATAAGTTTATAAACCCTTGCTTTTTGTTAAGGATTTTTGTTGGGGGAGGCTAGGTGGCACAGTAAATAAAGCATCAGCCTTGGAGTCAGGAGCACCTAGGTTCAAATCCAATCTCAGACACTTAATAATTACCTAGCTGTGTGGCCTTTGGCAAGCCTCACAACCCCATCTGCCTTGCAAAAACCTAAAAAAAAGGATTTTTGTCTTAAGCATAGTATGTCATCTTGGTCCTCTTTAATGGAACGACAAAAACCAACCATACCCATATCCTCTAAAGACAATTTCTTCAATTATATTCAAACCTTTAACCATCCTAAGCGAAATAGAATTCTCAAGAGTTACAAATGTTATATATTCCCTATAGGACTTTATACAACTTGATTGTCTGGAGTAACATTTGTTTTGTTTTGTTTGTTTTTTATAACTTCTCCTTTTTGTTTACCTTTTTCTGTATCTCTTGAGTCATGTATTTGGCTATTGAATTCTCTGTCCAATTTTGGTATTTTTTAATCAGGAAATTTTGGAAGTCCTCTATTTCACTGAATATACATTTTCCCCCAATGGTATATGCTGAATTTTTCAGGATATTAAATTCTTGGTTATAATCCAAGCTTCTTTTCCCTTCCATATATGGCATTCTATCTCCTCAGATTCTTCAGTGTTGAAGTTGATAAGTCCTGGGGTAAGTCTGATTGTGTTTTCTTTGCATTTAAATTTCTTCATTTTTGCTGCTTGCTATATTTTCTCCTTTATTTGAGAATTCTGGAATTTGGCTTTAATAGCCCTTGGAACATTTATCCTGGAGCTTCTTTCTGGAGTTCAGTGTATTATTTCAATGGTTATTTTTTGTCTTCATGTTCTAGCAGATTTAGTCAGTTTTCCCTCATGGTTTCTTGCAAGATGTTTTCTAGGTCCTGGTTTTTTGATCAGCCTTTCTAGTAATTCAATGATTCATAAATTACCTCTCTTGAATCTATTTCCCAGGGCATTTGTTTTTCCAAAAAGGTAATTTTGTTTTTTTCCCCAATTTTTAAGACTTTTTATTTTGTTTGATGGAATCTTGTAGCCTCATAGATTCATTGGTTTCATGTTGTTCAATTCTAATTTTAATGGTTTTGTTTTCTTCAATTAACTTTTGTGTTTCTTTTTCCAATTGGTCAGTTTTTTATTTGAAAAGTTATATTCTTTTTTTAGTTGCTTATTTTTATTTTTTCTTTGAATTTTTATTTATTCTTATTTTTGTATAAATGACTTTTTTATACATTACTAAAATATACTTGTTTAAGAGTAAACATAATACCCCTTCCCCCCAAAAATATAGAACTGCATGAGCAATTAAGTAAAGGAAAGAGAAAAAAATTATAATGAAAATGAAAAATAATACTAATAATTATAATAGGGGCAGCCAGGTGGCATAGTGGATAGAGTACCGGCCCTGGAGCCAGGAGCACTTGAGCCCAAATCTGGTCACAGACACCCAACAATCACCCAGCTGTGTGACCCTGGGCAAGCTAGCCCAAACCCATTGCCCTGCAAAAACCAAAAAAAAAAAAATCAAAATCAAAATCAAATAATAATAATGATAATAATAATAATGATAATAATAATAATAATAATAATAATAATAATAATAATAATAATAATAATAATAATAATTTTAGTAGTAGTAATAGTGGTAGTAGTAGGGGAGGCCAGGTGGTGCAGCAGACAGACCACCGGCTCTGGAGCCAGGAGCACCTGGGTCAAAATTCAGCCTTAGACACCCAACAATCACCCATCTGAGTGGCCCTGGACAAGCCACCCAATCCCATTTTCCCTACAACCCACAACCACAAAACTAATAATAATAATAATAATAATAATAATAATAATAATAATAATAAATGTGCTTCAGTCTGTGTTCCAACACCTCTAGCTCTGGCATGGGTGGATCACATTCTTCATGATAAGTCCACCACAAAAGTTATTTTCGTATTTTTCCACTGTTACCATAGCTGATCACAACACCCTCCATTCGTTCTTCCCCACTACCATACATTATATTTTCTCTCTCCTTTCACTCTCTCCCTCTATGGAAATGTGCTGTAGGGTAGATGAGTGGTGAAGCAGACAGATCCCTGGCCCTGGGGCCAAGAAGCCCTGAGCCCACATACCACTCCTTAGTCCCAGCATCAAGCTGGCCCCATGGTGCTGGATAGGTCATCCAATCCCATCCCTTTGCAAGAAGGAAAAAAGAAAATGTGTTATATCTGACCACTATCCCCCCATGGTCCACCTTCTCCTCCATCAATCATATCCCCTCCCACATTCCCTGTCCCCCTTCTCTCCTTCATACTCTAGATGTCTATGCCCCATTGAAAGATATATATATATGTGTGTGTGTGTGTGTGTATGTATATATATATATATTTATATATTTATATAAATATATATATATATATATATATATATATATATATATATATATATATATATATATATGTGCTGTTTCCTCTCCCAGTCACCTTTGATGAGACCAAAGATTCCCTCATCCCCCCTTGGCTTCCCCCCCTTTTATAACATTGCAATACCTCATTGTAATAAAAAAATCATATTATATGAAATATCTTAGCCTATTCCACCTCTCCTTTCTCTTACTCCTATTACATTTCCCTTTTAGCCATTGACTCCATTTTTACAGTATGTTATATCTTCAAATTCAACTCTTTCCTGTGCTTCATCTATGAAAGCTCCTTCTACCTGCTCTATTAAATGAGAAGTTTCTTATGCATATTATCAGTATCATTTTTCTATGCAGGAATACATGCAATATCATCATTAAGTACCTCATATTTTACCCTTCTCCTCCACTCTCTATGCTTCACCTGAGTCCTATATCGAAGATCAAACTTTCTGGCCATTATAACAGAAATGTTTGAAATTCTCCTGGGTCATTGAAAGTTCATCTTTTTCCCTGGAAGAGGACATTCACTTTTGCTGGGTAGTTGATTCTTGGTTGCATTCCAAGCTCTTTCCCTTCCAGAATATTATATTCGGAGCCCTACTAGCCTTTAATGTAGTTGCTGCTAAGTCTGGTGTGATCCTGATTGCAGCTCCATGATATTTGAATTGTGTCCTTCTCGCTGCTTGTAATATTTTCTCTTTGACTTGTGAGTTTTGAAACTTGGCTATAATATTCCTGGGGGTTGTTTTGTTATCTCTTTCTGGGGGAGATCAATGGATTCTCTCAATTTCTATTTTTCCCTCTGCTTCTAGGATATCTGGGCATTTTTCCTGTAGGAATACTTTAAAAATGCTGTCAAGGCTCTTTTCCTGATCATGACTTAGGTATCCTAAAAATTAATAAATTATCTTTCCTGAAACTGTTTTTTAGATCAGTTGTTTTTTCAATGATATGTTTCACATTTTCTTCTAATTTTTCATTCTTTTGGTTCTGAAGTATTGTATCTTGATTTCTCATAATGTCAGCAGCTTCCCTCAGTTCCATTCTACATCTGAAGGATTTGTTTTCCTCAGAGAGCTTTATTATATGTTTTTCCATCTGGCCAGTTCTGCTTTTAAAAGCATTCTTCTCTTCAATAACTTTTTGAACTGTTTCATCCATTTGACTTATGCTGGTTTTTTAACATGGTATTTTGTTCAGCATTTTTTTGATCTCCTTGACAAAGCTGCTAACTTCTTTTTCATGTTTTTCCTGCATCTCTTCATTTCTTTTCCCAATTTTTCTTCTATCTCCCTCACTTGATTTTCAAAATCCTTTTTGAGCTCTCTTATAGCCTGAACCCAATTTCCATTTTTCTTGTAGTCTTTAGATGCAGGAATTTGTACTTCCTCTTCTTCAGATTGAATATTTTTATCCTTCTTGGGATCATAGACAATGTATTCCTCAATGATGCTCCTCTTTTTTCTCTGTTTACTCATTTCCCCAGCCTGTGCCTGCTATTGGGATGGTTCCTGAGCTTTTGAACAAGTGCACTCCTCTTCCAAGGGGCTGAGGTGGGGATGCCTGATGTTCTATTACGGGCCTAGGCTGTGATCAGGATCTGAATGTGGTCAGAACCCCAAGTATAGAGGACAAGCCTTAGAAGTCTCTCTCCACTCCCCTACCTAGGCTGAGTACACAAGGATCAGTTGCCTGGGGGCTCCTACTTACTGGCTCTGCCTTCTTCCAGTTTCTGGATCTGGGCTTCTGTGGCCATGCTACTCACTGTGTGCCCTGAGGTCTAGGCTTCACATGCTGCCTCTGGCAGAGGCCTACACCCCCACCAGCTGATCTTCCAAGTTGTTCCTGATACTCCCCAGGCTGAAGGTCAGGAAACTGCTCCTGCTACTGTGAGCCATGTTTCCCAGGTGCCCTGGTACTTCCCCAGGGAGACTGAAGTTCCTTCACTCTGGCAGCCACTCCTCTAACCCTGTGGAGCAGAAACTTTCTCGCTATTTTCCAGGTTAGCTTGGGCTACAAAACTGCCTCACTAAATCCCTCTGTAGGTTCTGTCCCTTGAAAATTTAGTTAGAGTCCTTATTTTATAAGTTTTGAAATATTAGAGAGAGCACCTAAGAGAGGAACTTCTCCTTTCTCCATCTTGCTCCCTTGTTAAGATGTCTTAATAAAAACCATTTTAATTTCTCTGGATTAAGTATTCTTGAGCCATTTATAACATATAATAAACCATTTTATCTATCAATAATGGAGGAAATATTATATTTGAATTCTAATATTCCCTGATAGGTTGCATGAAGAAGTGAAGTAGGGTTATTTTTACTTTTAAAGGAGTTGGTATCTGTTAATTTTTCACAATTTTTCTGCATGACTTTCATTTCTTTTTCCCCTCCCCCTTTCTTTTGAATTTAAATTGTTTTCTAACCTCCTCAATGAGTTTTTGGATTTGAGTTCAATTCAAAGTCTCTTTTGAGACTATCACTGTGAATAATTTTTCACTATTTTATTCTTCCAGGGTGGCATTGATATTATCTTTATCTGCATACTAGCTTTCTAGAACTATTTTTCTTCTTTTCTTTGTTTTCTTTTTGGTTTTTTTGCTCATCTTAAAATTCCTGAACTCTAATCCTGGGGTATTAGGAGTAATGACCCAAGCTTTTTTATGCTGGGTCTGAGATCTGATCCCTGGTGTGTCATTGGTCAAGATGTTGCTTATGCAAACTAGACCTTGCCTTTGCAGAGGTTTATTTTCTCCTTCATGTCTACTTCTCTCTTTGCAGGAGTTTATTTTCAACTAAATCCTGCCTTTTCCCTTAGTGTTTACTTGGGTCAGATATTGGTTGGGGAAGAGATGTTTCCTGCTTACTTGCTACCTAGCTACTGGGAACTATGCTAGTGTCAAACTGCCGGGTCTCAGAACCATGACCACTGGCTCTGGTGCTTTCCTGTCTCATGGGGCTTTACTTCCCCTTTGCCCCCCAAAGAGACAGACTTTCACTGAAGATACTCCACAATATCTACCATTCAAAACTTATTTGGATCTTGGTTTTTATTGGTGCGATTTATAACTTAAATGTCTGTGCAGTAGTTTAATTTAGCATTTTCTAGGGAAATACTCTGAGAGCATGTAAGCTTCATACCAGGACCTTGGCTTCACCTATGGTTTGTTTTGTTTTGTTGTCTTTTTATTTCTTACTTCAATTAAAGTATAACATATCCTGTTCTAGACTATTTACCTTTACCTTAGGTTATCTTTCTGAGTCAAATGTGTATAATGTAAGCAAAATATTGTAAGATTCTGCTTTTAAATCCACTCTTCTCTTTCCATTTTATGTGAGATTTCTTCTCATTCACATTTAGAGTTTTGAGGAATAACTTTGTATTTCCTTCCATCCTATCTTCTCCTTGATTATTTTCTCTTCCTTCTTATCACTCTTCATCAAAATTTGCCCTGAATGCTGCATTTCAGCCAGTTTTCCCCTTCTAACAACCCACTTTTCTTTCCTTTCACTTTTAAATTATTAAATTTAAATTTTATCTTTACTTTTAATTCTCCCACAATTTTATTTTGTTTGCTTCTTTTTTTCCACTTTCTCACTCCCCACTTCCCTATAAGGTAGTATACATTTCTAAACCAAATTGGTAATGTATGTTATTCCCTCTTTGGGTCAAGTATGTTTTTTATCTCTACTATAATAGATTCTTTTTAACCTTGTCATGTGGTGTTATTTATCCTCCAATACTTATCTTCTCCCAGTATAATACTTATTTTCCTATCTAAATTACTTTGTTTACCTTGTACCCCCAACCTCTGTTAAAGTATGTGTATTTTGTCTGTTCTAATTGAAATACTTCATTGTTTGATTGATTTATAAGTACCATTACATCATAATTTCCTTACATCCACAACCTCTGTCAAAGTATATTTCTCTTGACTATCCTATTAGAAATATAATTCTCAAGAACCATAAACATAATCAAATATTAATCAATTTATCCTCCCACTCTCTTTCCAGGGACACTCCCTCCTACTATCCCTTTAGAAATACAACCCTCATTTAGTAAATAATCATATAAATCTTCATTTTTGCCCACAGTCTCTAAGTATACTCAATGAATATGACCATCCTGTGCTAAACTATGTACTAAAGCATCATCACTTTCAAGATCTATACCAACATCTTCTAAGTATGATTCTTTTAACCATCCAAAAATTATTATAATTCTCAAGAATAACAAGCATTTTCTTCCCTTTAATGGAGGTATATAGTTTAATATTTTGACTAGTATGTGTCCATTTATTCATTTACTTTTTCCTATATATATCTTAAGTCAATTTATTTGAAGAAATTTTGTGTACAATTCTGCTTTGTTAATCAGGTAAGGTTGAAAGGCCTCTATTTCATTGAAAATGCATCTTTTCTGCTGAAATTATACAATAATTTTACAGAATAAATGATTCCTGGTTTTTATACAAGTATCTTTTCCATCTATTCTATCATATTCCAGTTGATTTGATCTTTTACTAGGGAGACTTAAAATCCTAATGATGACTTTCTGGTATTTAAATTATTATCATTTAACTGTTTACAATATTTTCTTCTTCAGTTGAGAATTCTGACATTTGGCTATACAAAATCCCTTGGGGTTTTTACCCTGCAATATTATTCTGGGAAGGATTAATTAATTCCTTCAAGTATCCTTTCAACTTCTTGTTCTAGGATATTAGGGCAGTTTTCCATAACTTCCTGAAATATATTTTTGTGCTCTTTTTTTCTTATTGTGACTCTCATATAGACCAATAATTTTGAAACTATCTGTCCTGTATCCAATTTTTTGAGGATGGCATTTTTCTTAAGATGTACTTTATATTTTCTTCCATTATTTTAGTCTTTTGGTTAAATATGATAGAATCTTGGAGTCTCATTAAGTCTTTAGTCTCCATTTACCCAAATCTAGATTTAGGGTTTTATTTTTTTGTTGGCTTTTGCATTTTATTTTCCATTGGATTATTTTCACCTATAGATGAGTTGTTTTCCTTTTTCATTTCATTAAGTTTACTTTTTGTTGAGTTACATACTTTTTTCAGTTGATTTAGTTTTTGGAAAAGTTACATTCATATTCCAATTGGCCATTTTTATTTTCTTTTAAAGCAGTAGTTTCCTCTTTCCATTTGGTTGATTTTACTTTAAAAGCTGATTTCTTTTTCCATTTGGTCAAGTTTACTTTTTTATAATTCCCTTGGATGACTCTCATTTCTTTCCTTTATTCTTTGGGTTTCAAATCCTTTTAAAACTTTTCTAAGAGGGGGCAGCTAGGTGGTGTAAAACCACTTTTCTAAGAGGTATTTATGGATATTAGAATAAGTCATAATCTTTTTTTTTTAGGTTTTTGCAAGGCAAATGGGGTTAAGTGCCTTGCCCAAGGCCACACAGCTAGGTAATTATTAACTGTCTGAGACCGGATTTGAACCCAGGTACTCCTGACTCCAGGGCTGGTGCTTTATCCACTGGGTCACCTAGCTGCCCCCAGTCATAATCTTCTTTAAGAATTTTCTCTTCAGGGCGGCTAGCTGGTACAGTGGATAGAGCACCGGCCCTGGAGTCAAGAGTACCTGAGTTCAAATCCGGCCTCAGACACTTAATAATTACCTACCTGCGTGGCCTTCGGCCAGCCACTTAACCCCATTTGCCTTGTAAAAAACCTAAAAAAAATTACTTTTTTCTTCTGAGATAGCATTTTTATCATCCTGATAAGAACAGTAGCTATAAATGGTTAGCATTCGTTTTTTAAAAATCATTTTGATAGTTAAGATCTATTCCCTGGATACAGGTGGTATCGTCCTATGCTTTTTTGTGCTGAGGTCAGTGGTGTTGCCACTGGTTTACCATGTGCAAATGACATTGCTTATCATTTGTCCAATTGCTCAAAGTTTTTTGTTAGTTTGTTTATTTGTTTTCTTTCTTTTTAGTTTATTTTTATATTATTACAATAATTTTGTTGTGAGAGTAAATATAAACCCCTCCTCCCCAAGAATAGTGAGAGAGAGAGAGAAAAAAGGTGTACTTCAGTCTGTTCAGATTCCAATGACTCTGTCTCTGGGTTTAGTTGCCTTCTTTATCATAAGTCCATCAGAGACATTGCTTCACTATTTTTCCTACAGTTGCTTTCACTAGCTATATTTGCCTCCACTCTATTACTTCCTACTCACATTCATTCTATTCTCTCTCTCTCCTTTCACCCTGTTCTTGCTCAGAAAGTGTGTTGATTCTGAGTATACACTAACATGATCTTTCCTGTCTTCTATCACCTAGTCCTTCCTTCTTCTCCCCCATTCACTCTTGTCCCATTCCTTTCTTCTCATTTTTCTCTAGGGTAAGATATATTTCTATACTTTACTAATTGTGTGTATTATTTCCTCTCTGAACCATTTCTGATGGGAATGAAGATTTACTCATTCCCACTCTTCTTTCCCCATTCCACTCCATTGCAAAAGCTTTAATTTGATTCTGATGTGAAATATTTTAGCCCCTTCTTCCTCTCCTTTCCCTTCCTCCCAGTACATTCCTTTATCTCACATTCACACCAGTTATTACTATATTATACCATTATTTTCAATTCCCTCCTTTGCCTTTTCTATGTATAACTGCTCTTATGAATGATAAAGGTCATATGAGTTATCAATATCTTCTTCCCAAGCAGGAATGCAAACAGTGCAACGTCATTAAGTTCCTTATAGTTAGTCCTTCTCATCCACCCTCTCCATGATTAACCTGAGTCCTGTGCTTAGAGCTCAAACTTTTTGTTCAGCTCTGGTTGTTTCAACAGGAACGTTTGAAAGACCCCTGTTCCATTGATAATTCATCTTTTCCCCTGAAAGATGATGTTCAGTTTTGCTAGATGGTTGATTCGTGGTTGTAAACTAAAATATCTTGCCTTCTAGAATATCATATTCCAGCCCTACGAGCCCTTAATGTTGATGATGCCAAACCATATGTAATCCTGACAATAGAGCCAAGGTACACGAATTGTTTGTTTCTGGAAGGTTTTGGAATTTCTCTTTGACTTGTGAGTTTTGGAATTTATAAATAATATTCCTCGGAGATTTTGGGGGGTATGTCTTTCAGGAGGTGATTGGTGAAATCCCTCAATTTCTATTTTGAAGTATTACATCTAGAAAAATGAAGTCTGGGCTCTTTTCCTGGTTGTAACTTTGAAGTAACCCAATAATTTTTAAATTATCTTTATTGGATCTTTTCAAATGAGATTCACATTTTCTTCTAATTTTTGATTCATTTGGTTGAGTTTTACTTCATCATGATTTCTCTCAAAATCATTGACTTCCTTTAGTTCCATTCTACATTTGAAGGAGTTGTTTTCTTCAGAGAGCTTTTTTATTTCCTTTTCCAGCTGGCCAATTCTTTTTTTAAGGCATTCTTCATCTCATTCACCTTCTTTTGCTGCTTTTTCAGTTTGGCCTAATTTAGTTTTTAACATTTTATTTTATTCACTATTTTTGCATGTCTTTTATCAAGGTGCTGAATTGGTTTTCATGGGTACACTTTCATTTGTCCTCCCAATTTTTCCTCTATCTGTCTTAATTGCTACTCTTTTACTAAAAAAAATAGAAAGGTATTTATTTTGAGTTTTTCAATTTTCCCCCCAATTTCACTTCCCTACCCCCCACCCCCACAGAAGGCAGTTTGCTAGTCTTTAAAACATTGCCATAGTATGCATTGATCTAAGTTGAATGCGATGAGAGAGAAATAACATCCTTAAAGAATAAGCATTGCTTGAGATATAGCAGAATTACATAAGACAACTTTTTTTAAAAAAAATTAAAGGCAATAGTCCTTGGGCCCTGTTCAAACTCCACAATTCTTTCTCAGGATCCAAGTGGCATTCTCCATCACAGATACCCCAAAATGGTGCTAGATTGTAGCCCTGTTGGTATGAGCAGATCCATTAAGGTTGATCAACACTCCCATGTTGTTGTTAGGGTGTACATTGTTCTTCTGGTTCTTCTCACCTCACTCAATATCAGTTGATGAAAATCCTTCCAGGATTCCGTGAATTTCCATTGCTCCTGGTTTCTAATAGAACAATAATGTTCCATTACATACATATACCACAGTTTCTTAAGCCATTCCCCAATTGATGGACATTCCCTCATTTTCCATTTCTTTGTCACCACAAACAGAGCTGTGAAAAGAGTTTTGTAATTGTTTTCAAAAAATTTTTGAGTCGACCTTGGCAGGTAGACTCCCAGATACTTTATGTTGTATGAAGTTACTTTGAATGGAATTTCCCTTTCTAGCTCTTTCTGCTGTATCTTGTTAGTCATATATAGGAATGTTGAGGATTTATGAGGGTTTATGTTCTATCCTGTGCCTTTGCTAAAGTTAATAATTAATTCTAGTAGTGTTTTAGATGAATTTTTGTGATTATTTAGGTATACCATCATGTCATCTACAAAGAGTGAGAGTTTTGTCTCTTCCTTCCCAATTCTAATTCCTTCACTTCCTTTTTCTTTTCTTATAGCTGAAGCTAAGATTTCTATTATGGTATTGAATAGTAGTATTGATAGTGGGCTTCCTTTCTTCACCCCTGATCTTGTTGGGAATGCCTCTAGCCTATCCCCATTGCATATAATGTTTGTTGATGGATTCAAATAGATACAGTTTATTCTTAATGAAAAATGCATTTATTCCTATGCTTTCTAGTACTTTAGTAGATATTGTGTCAAAAGCTTTTTCAGCATCTTTTGATATAACCATATTCTTTCTTATAGATTTATTACTGATCTAATACATTATTCTGACAGTTTTCCTAATATGGAAACATCGTTGCATTCCTGGGATAAATCCTTCTTGATTATAATTTATTATCCTAGCAATAACTTGTTAAAATCTTATTGCTATGATTTTATCTATAAGTTTTGCATCTATATTCATTAGGGAGAAAGGACTATAATTTTCCTTCTCTGTTATCTCTTCCTGGTGTAGGAAACAGTACCATATTGGTGTCATAGAAATATTTAGGCAGAGTTCCATCTTCACCTATTTTTCTAAATGGTTTATATAGAATTGAAACCAGTTGTTTCTTAAATGTTTGATAGAATTCACTTGTGAATCCATCTGGCTCTAGAGATTTTTTTCTTAGGGAGTTCAATAATGCCTTGTTGAATTTCTTTCTCTGAGAAACGGTTATTTAGGTATTTAATTTCCTCTTCATTTAACCTAGGCAACTTATATTTTATTAAATATTCCTTCATTTTATTTTGATTAAAAAATTTATTGGGATAGATTTGGGAAAAATAATACTGAATTATTACTTTAATTTCATCCTCATTCGTGGTGAGTTCACCTTTTTCACTTCTGATACTAACAAGTTTGTTTTCTCTAATT
The DNA here is from genome assembly GCF_037893015.1 of Macrotis lagotis. Lineage (NCBI taxonomy): Eukaryota > Metazoa > Chordata > Mammalia > Peramelemorphia > Peramelidae > Macrotis > Macrotis lagotis. The sequence continues at coordinate 488,295,814 of NC_133666.1, forward strand.
TTATTGGATTTTTCATAAAATCAGTTCATGGTTTTATTTTTTAGTTCAATAGTTTACTTAATTTCAATTTTCTTAATTTCTCTTTTTTATTTTTAGAATTTCTAATTTGGTATTTAATTGGGGATTTTTAATTTGTTCTTTCTCTAATTTTTTTTAGTTGCATATTTAGTTCATTGATTTCCTTTTTCTCTAATTTATTCATGTAAGCATTTAAAGGTATAATATATCCCCTAAAAGCCACTTTGAGTGAATCCCATAGGTTTTGGTATGTTGTTTCATTATTGTCATTATCTAAATAAAATGATTAATTCTTTCTATAATTTGTTTTCTGGTCCACTCATTCTTTAAAATGAAGTTATTCAGGTTCCAATTAGTTTGGGGTCTATATCTTGCAGTTCCAATATTGCATGTGATTTTCATGGCATTAAGATTGGAGAAGAGTGTAGTCATTATTTCTGCCTTTCTGCAATTGATCATTAGGTTTTTATGCTCTAGTACAAGGTCATTTTTTTTTGTTTAAGTGCCATGTACTGCTGCAAAGAAAATATATTGTTTTCCTATCCCCATTCTATTTCTTCCATAAGTCTATCATGTCTAGGTTTTCTAACAATCTGTGTACCTCCTTAGCTTTCTTCTTGTTTATTTTATAGTTAGATTTATCCAAATCTGAGAGCAAGAAGTTGAGGTGCTTTTGCTGTCTTCCTGTAACTCCTTCAACTTCTTCTCTAACAATGTGGATGCTATACCATTTGGTGAATACATATTTAGTATTGAAATGACTTTATTGTCTATGGTACCTTTTAGGAGCATACTGTTTCCTTTATTATCTCTTTTAATATTATCTATTTTTGCAGCTACTTTGCCTGAGATAAGGGATTGCTATCTCTGATTTTTTCAGGTTAGCTGAAGCAAAATATATTTTTTCTCCAGTCTTTTACCTTTCCTCTATATGTATATCTCTGCTTCAGATGTGTGTCTTGTAAGCAGCATATTGTAGGATTCTAATTTTTAGTCTATTCTGCTATTCACCTATTTTTAAGAGAGAGTTCATCCCATTCACATTCAATGTTATAATGACTAACTCTTTATTGCCTTCCATGCTGTCTTCCTTCTGTTTGTATTTTCCCCTTTTCCCCTTTATCCATTTTCCCCAGTGTTTTGTTTCTGAATACCACCACCTTCAGTGTGTTTGTCCTCCTATTTATAACCCCCCTCCCATTTTTCCCCTTTTCCTTTGCAACTTCTTTCTTCCCTTCTTTCTGTTGTTTCCCCATTTCCTCCCCATACCCTTTTCTGCTTTTAACACTTTAAAGGTAAGATAAGTTTGTTAACTTAATTAAGTACATGTATGTTAATTTTAAGCAAATGTGATGAAAGTAAGATTCAGTCACTTCTCACCTCCTCCCTTCTTCCCCTTTATTTTAACAAGTCCTTTGTATCTCTTAATGTAATGAGATTTACCCCCATTCAATCTCCTACACTCCCACCCATCTCTTTACTGTTCTCCTTTATAAGGAGGTATTGATTTTAAATATTTTATCTGACTCACAGAAAAGTCTTTAGTGTCCATCACTTCTGGCTATTCTCTCTACTAGAATTACAATTATTGAGAATTATTAGATTCTTTCTCCCAGGTAAGGATATTTTTAATTTCATCTTATTTTGCAACAGTTTTTTCTAATAAGTCATTCATATACATCTCTTCTGCCTAATTAAATTCTCTCTATAGATTTACAATTCTCAAGAGTTGTGAAAATCTTTCTTACTGGTAGAGATAGTGCCAGTTTCATCTTATTTGGTAACAGTTTTTCCCTTCCCCCACTTTTTTTTTTATTTTACCTTTTCATGTGTGTCATGAGTCTCCTCTTTGAAGTTCAAATCTTCTATTATTCTCTGATCATTTCATCAGGAAAAATTGGAAGTCTCCTATTTCATTTAATTTCCCTCTTTTACCCTGGAAGAGAAGGCTCAGCCACAGTGGACTCTTGGCTGCATCACAAGTTCCCTTACTTTTAATAATATTGCATTTTGGACCCTTCAATCCCTTAATTATATACTGCCATGCCCTGTGTAATTCTTACTATGCCTTCATGGTATTTTTTTTTTATGGCTGCTTGCAGGATTTTCTCTTTTACTTGATAATTCTGGAATTTGGCTACAACATTCCTAGGTTTTTTTTTCATTTTGGGATACCTTTCTGGAGGGGATCGATATATTTTTTAATAACTATTTTGTCCTCTGGTTCCATGATATCAGGACAATTTTCCATCACTAAATACTATAATATTGAGTCCAGGTTTTCTATCTCTTCTATCTTTTCAGGAAGATCACTAAATTTTAGGTTATCTTTCCTTGATATATTCTCAAGGTCAGTGGTTTTGCTGATTTTACATTTCACATTTTACATTTTCTTCTATTTTTTAAATTTCTTGGTTGTGTTTACCAAATTCCTATTGTCTCATGAAGTCATTGGCTTCCATAGACTCCATTCTTTTTTCTTCAGGGAAGAATTTTCTTCATTTACCATTTGAAACTGCTTTACCAATTGGTAAATTCTATTTTTGGAAAAATATTCCCTTTGAACATTTGAGGTTTTGAGAGAATTATTTTCTTTTTGCATTTGTCCAATTGTATTTTCCACAAGGATTTGTTTTCTTGTTGCAAGGTGTTAATTTTTTTTTGGGGGGGTTCTTTTCCTAAATATTCCAATTGATTTTTAAACTCCTTCCTGATTCCTTCAAGGAAATCTTTCTGTGCTGGAGAACAAATCATATTCTCCTCAGGGGTTCTATGTCTCTCTGAAATAGGGGTCTTTTCCTTCTAGGAATTTTTCTATGGTCCCCCGTTTCTGCTGGACATTCTTCATTTTCCTACGATCTTGTGTGGTGGGAGGGGCTGCTTCACAGTGGGTTGCTATTGAGATCCGTAGAGCCCTTACTTACTGAGTGTAATATCTCCAGCTTGCCAGTAGGGGTGCTGGAGATTTTGCTTTCTGAATGGGTAGTAGGGGGTGTTGGAGGCTTTTCCCACTGAATGTTATATTGCCTCCTGGCCAATAGGGGGTGCTAGGGTCTGGAACCTATTCTCCAGCCCTTCTTTAAGTTCAGACTGTCAGTTCCACAGCCACTCTGGTTGTTTCTTAGATTGAAGTGTTTCCCAGGGCAAACTGGTTCCCACAGTTAAGTGGTTCACACAGCAAGAGCCCTGGGTCTGAACGTAGAGTAGTCCAGCTCTTGCCCTTCCCCCAGTGGCTGTCACTACTCTGCAATCGCCACACCCCCACTGCCTGAAGACAGACCTTGAAGTATTTGTTGTTTTTCTACCTTCTTTTTCTGGGTTTTGTTGATAGGACTTCCTTTAAGAAATTTGTTTCATGTTGTTTATGAGGGAAGACCAGGAGACCTTAGCACAAAACCTGGCTTCTCACTTCCATGTTGGCTGTAATTACACTTAATTGTTTTTCAAAGTCTTTTTTCAGCTCATTCATAGCCTGAGGCCATTTCTATTTCTCTTGGAGGTTTTCCATACAGAAGCTTTGAACTTGTCACCTTCTGAGTGTCTATATTGATACTCCATGGTACCAAATTAATTTTCTGTGGTCAGATTCATATTTTTTTGTTGTCTATTCATTTCCAGAGCCTATGACTGATTTACCACACTTCCAAGGCTTTGGGGTGGGGGTGGGGCTTTGAAACACCCCATGGGGACATTAATTCCTCTAAGATCTTAGGAAAGTTTCTGAGTACTCTCTTGCCTGTGTTCTGCTTTGTTATGGGCCACAGACCTTCCACTATACCCTGAAGTTGTGAGGAAGGTCCCTATCTTCTATGGTAGTATGGGGGCTCAGACTGTGACCTGGATCTGAGTGTGAGCAAACAGCCAAGTTATGCCCCAGGCAGAGCAGTGAAACCTTTGTAGTCACGCTGGATGCCTTAGCATCTGTGGGCTGGGAGCTGTGGAAGTGATAGTTGGCTCTGCTGATTCCCCCTGTAGGTTCTCAGCACAGGACTGCTCTGAGCTCACTCTGGTGCAGCTGGTTTCTCTCATCATACCTTCAGGCTGTCCTCAGTGATCCCTGGGTGTAGAGGTCTGGAAACTGCCCTCTCTGTCATGGACCAAGGTGTTCCCAGGGACCCAAGTGCCACAGAGGGTTCTTACTGGGAGGCTGGAGTAGATGTGCTGCAGCTCTTTCCAATTCCCAGTCCTGATGAAACATACCTTTCCTTTGAATCTTCTATGTTGTCTCAGACTGGGAAATTGTATAACCCAGTCTTCTAAATTTTGGTTAGAGTCATATTTGATAGCTTTTGGAGTCTTTTGGGGAACGAGTTCCAGGCATTCCTGTCCTCAGGCCCATCTTGGCTCCTCCCCTGTTGCTGCTGGTTTGTTAGAGTAGCCTGATTCAGTTCCACCTGTTTCGCTAGCATTGCTGGGCTCTAACTTTACCTAGCAAGCTAAAATTGGACCTCATTGCTAACTTGCTATACCACCTGCTCACCAAGATGGGAACATAAACTGATTTTGAATAAGTACCTCCTGCTGTTAGTTTATCAGTTTTCCTGCCTAGACTGGCTTTTCCCCGTTTTATCCACTTGAAAGTGATGTTTTAAGTACTTCCTCTACCACATCTTGAGCTGAAAACTGTTTTAATCTGTATTTTGTGGGTTCAGTTGCTTTACCATCTGATTAGAAACTTCATTACATTAAAAGTTTTTTTTTTCTCTTTTGGGAGGGGAATTTGTGGGAGTTTTTTTAGTCAGACTTATTGGAAAATATATCAAGGTGAGAAAATTAACAAAATTTTAAACAAAGGATTTCTGAAAAAAATGTTTGCCAGATCAGAAAAATGGGTAACAATAATAATTTATATAGCCATGAATATGAAGCGAATTCATTTACATTTTCTCCAAAACACAATGGTTAATGACGTGAATTTTGCTTTTTATTGTTTGTTGCTATTTCTTTTCTTTCTTTTAATTTTTTTAAAAGAAGGAATATGTAGTGATACCTCAAAAGACAATGTGTCACAAAAGTGCTTAATAAACTTAAAATATGTATTGAATTTTTATTTGATTTGAACAATAATTGTAAAAAGATGATTCGATGATATCTTTTAAAATTGAGGGAAAATATATTACATGGGGCAGTCATTCTATAACCACAAAGAGAGAATTCTTAGGGAGTATTTGAGAGTAACGCAACATCTCATGATTACGGTGTACTAAAGTCTCTCCTAACATTTTTTAATAGTAGAATACTTAGCAGGTTCAAGAGTTCAAAAAAAGGTGCCTCAGGCAAAACACACATATCTATACACACACGTACATAGATGTAAAAATATGTATAATGCATGTATGTATGTACATAACATGCATGTATATTTTGCCTTACTCACCGTGTGTGTGTGTGTGTGTGTGTGTGTGTGTGTGTGTAAATGGTGGAGAAAGTAAGGAAGTTCTGAAGTTTTTCCCAAAACTTTAAATGAAAGCTCTGAAGAGATCCTAAAATGACAAAATGCACAACAAAAGGCAAAACAAATCAGTTTTTCAGCTTAAGATATCTTGGAGAACCTTTGGGAAATGTATGATTCGTGTGGGTAAAAGGAGAGTGCAGCCCAGCACAAATCAGCCATAGCTACAACAGGATAATAGTGAGTAGCTTAACCCAGAGTGGAAGGCAAAGACTGAGAATGCTAGTGCAACAGGCAGGATTGAGTTGGATTAACCTAATATAGTCAGATCACATACTTAACACCTATTACAAAAAAAAAAACAACAACTTGGAATTGGGCTCCCTATGTCATAGAATCTGAGCCTAAATTTCAAGATCAGCTCAAAAAATGCTAATGATACAAAGTTAGTAGACTGACAAGGAAAATCAAAACACCATCACGGAAAGGCAAAGTAGTGAAAAAATTCCTATTAGTTAAGTCTCAAAGGGGATTATGAATTGTTCTCAAATGCAAAAAAATCATCTTGAAAGAACTGAAAAGGATTTTATAAACCAAAGAAGCAGGAAGAAAAAAACTGAGAAAAGAATTCAGAGCAATGAAGGAAAATTTTAAAAAAATGATTGAAGGAAACAATATCTTTAAAAAACAAAATTGGTCAAATTGAAACTAATTACTTCTTTAAAAGTAAAATAAAAAGACCAAAGACATCCTGGATGGAGCCAACATGGTTTCAAGAAGCTAGAAAATTTATGGAGCTTTTTTCACAAACACTTTAAATGAAGCATCTAAAAAGAAACTAAAGTAACAGAATTCAAAAAAAATATTAAAATAAAAAACAAAGTGAAATAAATTTTTCAGCTCAAAATATCATGGAGGAACTTCAGGTAAAGTCTTTTTCACCTGAGTAAAAGGAAAGTGAAGCACAGCTTAGACAAGAGAACTGGGAAGACAACAGGAGGCTCTTCATCCCAGTACAATTCTGATCCTAGCTCATTAAGTTAGTGCTATAGTAGATGAACAATAAAACTCCCAATCCTAACTTGGAAGGCAAATTTCAAACCAAGGAATGCTGTTACAACAGATGTGACTGGATTAAGCTATCCTATGAAAGGGAGAAAAATATAAGTATTAGAGATACCAGAGCAGAAAGTCAGGAATAAGACCCCCTGTACCCCAGCAAAAAAAAAAAAAATTTGGAATATAACCTGTATGCCTTAAGACCAAAACTAAGTTATCATGATAATAAAAAATGGAAAAAGAATGCTCAGCATTGAAAGCTAATATTCTGATATGAAAGAAAAAATTGTCATCTCAGGAGATGAAAACAGTGACAAAAATGCCTATAAGTGAAGTCTCAAAGAGGATTTTGAATTTGTTTCAAATCTGAAAAAAAAACTATTGGTAGAACTATAAAAGGAGTTGCAAAACAGAGAGGAAGATGAATTGAAAAAATGGAAATAATACAGAATTATGAAAAATTGACTGAAGAAAAAGGTATTTAAAGACAAATTTGACCAAAATGAAAAAAGGAAATAACTCTTTTAAAAGTGAAATTGACAAAATGGAAAAGTAAAACAACTTTTTAAAATATAAAATAGAACAATTGGAAAAGAAACACAACTGATAATTGATGAAAATAAAACTCTACAAATTATAACTGAAGAAATGGAAACTAATGACCTGATAAGACATCAAAATTACATCAAACAAAACAAAAAGGTTGGAATAATTGGCAGAAAATGTAAAGTATTTCTTAGCAAAAACAACCAAACTGGAAAATAGTTTTAGGAGAGATAAACTCTGAATAATTAGTCTATGTGAAAATCAAGCTTAAAAAAAGGAACCTGAAGAATATTTCCCAGTAAATTATCTAGAAAAATTGACCTAATAAGCCAAGAAAGGCAGATAAAATTGTCCTTAAAGGAATCCATTGCTCACCTATTAAAAGAGATTACAAAATTAAAACTCCAAGGTATAGTGTATCCATCTAGAATTACCAGCTAAAGGAAATAATGCATCAATCTGCCAAAACAACAACAATTTAAATACCAGGGAGTCAGGATTACACATTGTTTGTAAGCTTCATCATTAAAACATCAGAGGATGAAAATAATGTAAAAGCAGGTGGACTAGATCTATCAGATCTAAAGCTACATTATAAAGCAGCAGTCATCAAAACTGCCTGGTACTAGTTAACAAACAGGATAATGCATCAGTGGATTAGGATAAGTTAAAAAAAACTGCAGTAAATGACTACAGAAATCTCCTCTTTGACACATTAGCTTCTGGGATAAGAACTCACTATTTGACTAAAATTGTTGAGAAAATGGAAAATAGTACGGCAAAAACTAGGCAAAGATTCACATCTTACCACCTATATCAAAATAACATCAAAATAGGTGTAGGTTTTAGACATGAAGAGCAACATCATAGATAAATTAATAGGGCAAGCAATACTCATCCATCAGATCTATGGAAAGGGGGGGCATATTTTATGAACAAACATGAATTAGAGCTCATTATAAACTGCAAAATGAATAATTTTCACTAAATTGAATTAAAAACACTTTGTACTAATAAAATCATTGTTGCCAAAAATCAGACAGAAAGCAGAAAGCTTAGAAACAATCTTCAAAACTAGGGGTTCTGATGGTGACTATGTGTTGCATTGGACAGAGCACTGGCCCTGGAGTCAGGAGTACCTGACAACAAATCCAGCCTCAGACACTTAATTACCTAGCTATGTGACCTTGGACAAGTCACTTAATCCCATTGCCTTGCAAAGAACTAGGGGTTCTGCTAACAGTTTTTCTTAAAATATATGCCAAATTACGTCAAATTAATAAGGTTACAAGTCATTCCCCAATTGATAATTGTCAAAAGGATAAGAAGAGTCAGTTTTCAAATGAAGAAATTAAAGATATATATATATATATATATATATATATATATATATATATATACATACACACATATATATTCATTTGAAAAATATTCCAAATTATTATTGATTAAATAAATGCAAATTAAAGCAATACCTCATACCTCTCAGATTAACCAAGATGAGAAAAAGAGAAAATGATCAATGTTGAGAAAGTTGTAGGAGAATCAGGGCATAGATGCATTGCTGGTGGAGTTTTGAATGGATTCAACCTTTCTGTAGAGCAATATGGAACTATGCACAAATCTGAATAAAACTGTCCATACCCTTTGACCCAGAAATTCCAATTCTAGGTCTCTATTGAATAGAAATTATAAAGAAAGAGAAAAGTCATACATGCTGCAAAATATCCATACAAGTTCTTTTTGTAATGGCAAAGAATTGGAAATTGAGCGGATGTCTATCAATTGAGGAATGGATGAACAAATTATGATACATGAATGCTATGGAATTATTGTTCTCTAAGAATCCATAATTGGTCGGACTCCAGAGAAGCATGAAATAACTTATGGGATCTGATGCTGAGTGAATGGAGTAGAAACAAGAAAACAATGTACACATTAACAACATTGTAAGATGAACAACCTTGATGGAAGAAGCTCCTCTTAGCAGTTCATAGAGCTAGGACAAACTGTATTAGAATGGTTATGGATGGGGGGGCGGAGCCAAGATGGCGACATGAAGGGATCAAGTCTTAGGAGCTCTCTGATAAAAACTCATAAACTAAGGACTCTAAGTAAACTTTCAAGAGACAGAATCCACAAAGGGACCCAGTGAGGCAGTTCTCCTACTCAAGGTAACCTGGAAAAGAGCAGAAAGGCTCTGTTACCCGGGGTTGGAGGGGTGGCCTGCCAGAGGGGTGGCCAACCAGAGCCAAAGAACTTCAGCCTCCCAGAGGCAGCCCCAGGGGGCTGGGAGCTGTGGCTCACAGCAACGGGGTAGTCACCTCAGCTGCACCCCAGGGAGCACAGGAACAAAATGGGGGAACAGCGGGGACCTCTGCCAGAGCGAACACTTGGAGCCCAGCCCTCAGGGCACACAGCCAGCAGCTTGGTCTTTCAGCAGCCAAAATCCAGGAATCAGAAACAGGCAGAGCTGGTAAGCAGTAGCCCCCAGGGCATGAGCCCATTGAGCTGAGGGAGGGTAATGAAGAGAGAGAGAGAGAGACTGCCTAGCTCTGTCCTCTGCCTCTGGAACAGGACTCTGGGGCTCTGACCACATTCAGATCCTGATCCCAGTCTAGGACCCCCCATAGAACAACAGGGCCCCCCCACCTCAGCCCCATGGCAGAGGGTGGCGCTTGTGTTCATTCACAGACCAGGAGGGAGGACAGAACCTCACACACTGAGACCCTTGTGGGAGTGTCCCAAAAGCTCAGGAAGCTCCCCCAAAAAACAGGCTTAGGCTGGGAAAATGAACAAGCAAAGAAATAAGAGGACGACCATTGAGAAATATTTTGCAAATGAGCCCAAGAAGGATCAAAATACTCAGTCTGAAAATGAGGAAGCACAAGCTCCTACATCTAAAGACTCCAAGAAAAACAGAAATTGGGCTCAGGCTATGATAGAGCTCAAAAAAGACTTTGAAAATCAAATGAGGGTGTTGGAAGAAAAACTGGGAAAAGAAAGGAGAGAGATGCAGGAAAAACATGAAAATGAAGTCAGCAGCTTAGTCAAGGAAATCCAAAAAAATGCTGAAAAAAATAGCATGCTAAAAAACAGCTTAGGTCAAATGGATAAAACAGTTCAAAAAGTTATTGAGGAGAAGAATGCTTTAAAAAGCAAAATTGGCCAGATGGAAAAAGAGATAAGAAAACTCTTGAGGAGAATAAATCCTTCGGACAAAGAATAGAATTCAGGGAGATTGATGAATTTACCAGAAATCAGGAATCAGTACTTCAAAACCAAAAAACTGAAAAATTAGAAGAAAATGTGAAATATCTCATTGAAAAAACTACTGATATGGAAAACAGACTTAGGAAACATAATTTGAAAATTATTGGAATACCTGAAAGTCATGATCAGGAAAAGAGCCTTGACATCATTTTCAAAGAATTACTACAGGAAAATTGTCCTGATATTCTAGAAGCAGAGTGCAAAATAGAAATGGAGAGAATCCACCGATCCCCCCAAGAAAGAGATCCCAAAAAACCAACCCCTAGGAATATAATAGCCAAGTTTCAGAACTCCCAAGTGAAAGAGAAAATATTACAAGCAGCCAGAAGGACACAATTCAAATGTCGTGGAGCTCCAGTCAGGATCACTCAGGACTCAGCAGCATCTACATTGGAAGGTCGTAGGGCTTGGAATACAATATACCAGAAGGCAAAAGAGCTTAGAATGCAGCCAAGAATGAACTACCCAGCAAGGTTGAATGGCCTCTTCCAGGTAAAAAGATGGACTTTCAATGAACCAGGGGAATTTCAAAGGTTCCTTTTGGAATGGCCAGAGCTGAACAGAAGGTTTGATCTTCAGATACAGGACTCAGGTGAAGCATGGAGATTGGAGGAGAGGGGGGAAATATGAGGGCCTTAATGAGGATGAACTGCATGTATAGAAAAATGATACTGATAATATTCATCTGAACCATCTCAGTTAATAGAACAGGTAGAGGGGGCTTTTATAAGTTGAAGCACAGGAGAAAGCTGAATTTGAAGATAAAATATGTTGTAAAAATGGAGTCAATAGGAAAAAAGGGAAATGGGAAGAGAGAATGAAAAAGGAGAGGGGGGGAATAGTCCAAGAAATTTCAAATAATAAGATTTTTTTTTTATTACAATGAGCTATTGCAATGATATGGAAGGGGGGGGTGGCAAGGGGGAATGAGGGAACCTTTGCTCTCATCAGAGATGGCTAGCAGAGGAAACAGCAAATTTACTCAATGGGGTATAGACATCTGGAGTAAGAAGGAGGGGTGGAGCAGGGGGAAGGGGTGGGGATGTGAATAAAGGAGGAGAGGATGGACCATGGTGGGACAGTGTTCAGATATAACACATTTTCTTTTTTACTTCTTGCAAGGGGCTGGGATTGGATGGCCTGCCCAGGACCATAGGGCCAGGTGGTTTCTGGGCCTAAGGGGTGGTATGGAGGCTCAGGGCTTCTTGGCCCCAGTACCAGGGATCTGTCTGCTGCACCACTCAGCGACCCTACAGCAGAGTCAGAGTGAAAGGAGAGAGAAAATATAGTACACGGTAGTGGAGAAATAAGAAAGGAGGGAGTTGCGATCAGCAATCGCAACGTTGGAAAAATATGGAAGTAACTTTTGTGATGGACTTATCATAAATAATGTGATCCACTCATGACAGAGTTGATGGTGTTGTAACAAAGACTGAAGCAAATTTTTTGTTATTATTATTTGGGGAAGGGTGCAGGGTAAGTGGGGCTGGGTGGCCTGCCTGGAGCCACATAGCAGAATGATCTTTGGGTGTCTGAGGCCGGATTCGGACCCAGCTGCTCCTGGCTCAAGGGCCAATGCTCTGTCTGCCACCCAGACACCCCTACTATTATTACTATTTTATTTTATTTTGGGTCTTCTTTTTTCTTTCTTCTTTTTGGTTTTTGCAGGGCAGTGGGGATCGGATCGAGTGGCTTGCATGTCACATGGCTGGGTGATTGTTGGGTTTACGAGGCTGGATATGGACTTGGGTGCTCCTGGCTCCAGGGCTTGTGCTTCGTCCATTGTGCCACCTGGCCATACCTACAATTATTACTATTATTTTTTTTAATTTTAATTTTTTTCTCTCCCCTTTCTTTTTCGTCCAAGCAAGTCTATCTATAGTCATGGGGGGAGGGGTATTTTGTTTACTTGTAAACAAGTATATTTTATTAATGTAAAAAAAACATTTGTATGAAATGAGAATAAAAAAATTAGAAAATAAAAAAAGAATAGCTATGGACTATGTTATCCCCATCTAAAGGAAGAAAGAGAAAATAAAACAAAACACACACATGAAAAAAATACTTCCTTCAGAATCTGATGAATACATTATAAAAATTATTTTTATGTATCTCTTTCCCTTAATCCTAGTTCCTTCTACTGAATATAATTAGTATGTAAAACTGGTATCAAAAATATGCATGTACAATGCTAACCTGACTGTTTTCTGCTAATGGGAAGGGGAGTGGGAAGGGAGAGTGGAAGGAAATTTTGTAACTTAAAAATGTCCATGTGGATGTGGATGAAAATAAATATTAATTAATTAATTAATTAATTAATTAAGAAAGAATGAAAGGAAGAATCAGAGGACATGGAATATGACATTCCAGTGGCCAAAGGAGCATGGATTAAAATCAAGAATCAACTACTCTAAAAATTATTCATGTTCTTTCAAGGAAAATGATCCATCATTTTCAATGAAATAGAAGGCTTTAAAATTACTTGCTAAAGACTAAGAAAGAAAAGAAAATTTTATCTTCAAAGACTTAAATCAATAGATGCATTAAAAAAGGTAAATTAAAAAATGAGAGTCAATAAGACTAAATTATTTGAACTTCTATATTGGAAGAAAATATTCAGAGAATCTCAAGACTGTATTTCTCTTAGGTCAGTTGAAAAGAGACATTATTGTTTAGAGAAATGAAAGAACAATTCTGAAGTACAACATCATATCTATCAGATTAACCAAAATGAGAAAAAAGGAGATCAATTTGGAACTATACAAAAAAGTTATTAAAACTGTCCATACCTTTAATCCTTCAATACCATTACTAGGTCTATATCACAAAGTGGCCTAAAAAGGGGGGAAAAGACCTATATGTACAAAAATATTAATATCAGATCTTTCTGTAGTGGTAAAGAATTGGAAATTGAATTAATTAGGTAAGGTTTTACCAATTTATGTTCATTGAATGTGATGGAGGTCTATTGTTCTGTAAGAAATCAAGAACCTACAAAGATTTACATGAATTAATGCTAAATGAATCAAATAGAATTAGGAGAATATTATATGCATTAACAACAAGACTGTGAGATGATCATCTATTATGGTCACTGTTCCTCTCAGCAGCTCAGGGGTCAAGGACAATTCATAATGATGTGAAAGAAAATGTCATTCACATCCAGAAGGAAAAGCAGTGGAGTCTGAATGCAGCCCAAATAATACTGTGTTCACTATTTAAAACTTATTTTATGTTTTTCTTTCTTTCTTTCCTTCTTTCTTTCTTTCTTTCCTTCTTTCTTTCTTTCTTTCTTTCTTTCTTTCTTTCTTTCTTTCTTTCTTTCTTTCTTTCTTTCTTTCTTTCTTTCTTCCTTCCTTCCTTCCTTTCTTCCTTCCTTCCTTTGTGCCTTCCTTCCTTCCTTCAAACTTATTTTACGTTTTTCTTTCTTTCTTTCTTTCTTTCTTCCTTCCTTCCTTCCTTCCTTCCTTCCTTCCTTCCTTCCTTCCTTCCTTCCTTCCTTCCTTCTTCCCTTCCTTCTTTCCTTCTATCTTTCTTTCTTTCTTTCTCATGCTTTTTTTTCTGATTTGTCCTTTACAAATGACTAATGGGGGGTGGGGTGGAGCCAAGATGGCAACAAGAGAGGACCCCCTTTTAGTTGCTCTGGAGCAAAATTAATAAACTAAGGACTCTAAGTACATTTGCAAGAGACAGAACCCACAGAGGGATCCAGTGAGGCAATTCTCCAACCCAAGGTAATCTGGAAAAGAATGGAAATGCTCAGCTCCACGGGGTCCGAAGGGTGGCCCACCAGAGTGAAGGAACTTCAGCTTCCTTCCCAGATCCCAGGGGATCTGGGATCCATGACTCACAGCAGCGGGGGCAGTTTCCTGATTTACACCCTGGGGAGCATCAGGCACAACTTGGTGGAACAGCAGGGGTGACCTGTGTGAGTGCGAGAGCAAGCACAGCCCTCAGGGCACACAACAGGCAATGTGGTCTCTGCAGCCCAGACCCAGGAACCAGAAGCAGGTGGAGCTGGTAAGCAGGAGTCCCCCGGGCATGAACTCAGCCCAGGGAGGGGAGTGAAGAGAGACTGTTGAGCTCTGTCCTCTGACCCTGGGACAGGACTGGGGGCTCTGACCACATTAAGATCCTGATCTCAATCTAGGCCACCCATAGAAAAGCAGGACCCCCTCCACCTCAGCCCTGTGGCAGAGGGGTGAGCTTGTAGTCATTCACAGACCAGAAGGGAGGACAGCCTCACAAACTGAGATCCTTGTGGGGTTATCCTAAAAGCTCAGGAAGCACCCCAAAACCAGGCACAGGCTGGAGAAATGAGTAAGGAGAGACAAAAGAGGAACACCATAGAGAAATACTTTGCCTATGATCTCAAGAAGGTTCAAAACACTCAATCTGAAGATGAGGAAGCACAAGCTCCTGCATCTAAGGACTCCAAGAAAAACAGAAATTGGACTCAGGCCATGACAGAGCTCAAAAAAGAGTTTGAAAATCAAGTGAGGGAGTTAGAGAAAAATTTGGGAAAAGAAATGAGAGATATTCAGAAAATGAAAGTCAGGAGCTTAGTCAAGGACATCCAAAAAAAAATGCTGAAGAAAATAGCATGCTAAAAACCAGCTTAAGTCAAATGGATAAAACAGTTTAAAAAGTTATTGAGGAGAAGAATGCTTAAAAAAAGCAGGATTGGCCAGATGGAAAAGGAGATAAGAAAGGTCTCTGAGGAAAACAAATCCTTCACACAAAGAATAGAACTCAGGGAAATTGCTTATTTTATGAGAAATCAGGACTCAATACTTCAAAGCCAAAAGAATGAAAAATTAGAAGAAAATGTGAAACATCTCATTGAAAAAACAACTGATATGGAAAACAGATTTAGGAACAATAATTTAAAAATTATTGGAATACCTGAAAGTCATGACCAGGAAAAGAGCCTTGACATAATTTTCAAAAAAATTATTACAAGAAAATTGCCTTGATATCCTAGAAACAGAGGTCAAAATAGAAATGGAGAGAACCCACCGATCTCATGAGAAAGTGAGCCAAAAAAAAAAAAAAACCCAGGACAATTATAACCAAGTTCCAGAACTCCCAAGTCAAAGATAAAATATTACAAGTAGCCAGAAGGACACAATTCAAATATCATGCTTTCAGATCATACAGGACATAGCAGCAACTACATTAAAAGTTCATAGGGCTCGGAATATAATATTCAGGGTGGCAAAAGAGCTTAGAATGTAACCAAGAATCAACTAGCCAGCAAAACTGAGCATCCTCTTCCAGGGAAAAAGGTGGACCTTCAATGAACCAAGGGAATTTCAAATGTTCTTGTTCGAATGGCCAGAGCTGAACAGAACCTTTGATATTCAAATTCAAGACTCAGGTAAAGTATAGAGAGTGGAGGAGAAGAGGAGAATATGAGGGACTTAATGCTGATGAAATACATGTTTTCCTGTATAGAAAAATGATACTGATAATACTCATATGAGCCTTCTCAGTTAATAGAGCATGTAGAGGGAGCTTTTATACTTGAAGCAAAGGAGAAAACTGAATCTGAAGATATATTGTGGTGTAAAAATGGAGTCAATAGATAAAAGGGAAATGTAATGGGAGAAAGAAAAAGGAGAGGAGGAATAGGCTAAGATATTTCATATAATAAGATTTTTCTTTATTACAATGAGCTATTGAAAATGATATGGAAGGGGGGAAGGTGAGTGGGAATGAGGGAATCTTTGCTCTCATCAGAGGTGGCGAGGAGAGGAAACAGAATATATACTCAATGGGGTATAGACATCTCTAGTACAAAGGAAAGAAAGGGGCGGGGGAAGGGGGAGAATGTGTGGTGGAGGAGAGGATGGACCATGGGGGGAGAGTAGTCAGATATAACATATTTTGTTTTTTGCTTCTTGCAAGTGGCTGGGATTGGATGGCCTGTCTGGGACCATAGGGTGGGGTGGAGGCTGGGTAAGGGATGGTATATGGGCTGGGGCCTCTTGGCCCCAGGGCTGGGGATCTGCCTGTTGTGCCACTTAACTACCCTACAGCACAGACAGAGTGAAAGGAGAGAGAAAACACATTTTATGGTAGTAGAGAAGTATGAATGGAGGGAGTTGTGGTCATCAATAGCAAAGGTGGAAAAATACGAAAATAATTTTTGTGATGGACTTTTCCTAAAGAATGTGATCCACCAGGGACAGAGATGGTGGTATTGAAACAAAGATTGAAGCACATTTTTTTATTGTTGTTTTTTTTTCTGGGGGGAGGGGTATTGTAGGGTAGATGGGACTGGGTGGCCTGCAAAGGGCCACACAACTGGGTGATTATTGGGTGTCTAGGACCGGATTTGGACCTGGGTGTTCCTGGCTAGAAGGCCAGTGGTCTGTCTGCCACCCAGCCACCCCTACTATTGTTGTTGCTATTTTATTTTATTTTGGTTCCTTTTTTTTCTTTTTTTTTTTTGGTTTTTTAGGGTATTGGGGTTGGGGTGGCTTGCATGGGGTCACACGGCTGGGTGATTGTTGCTTGTCTGGGGCCAGATTTGGCCTCGAGTGCTCCTGGCTTCAGAGTTGGGGCTCTGTCCACTGCACCACCTGGCCATACCTATTATTATTATTATTATTATTATTATTATTATTATTGTTATTACTATTATTACTATTATTTTCAATTTTAATTTTAATCACTTATGTGGGTCTATATTTTCTTGTGGGGAGGGGGTATTATGTTTACTCTTAAACAAGAATATTTTAGTAATATATAAAAAACATTATTTGTACAAAATAAGAATAAATAAATAAATAAATTTTTTAAAAATGACTTATCTGGAAAGATTTTAAAGTAGATAGTCCATTTTGTCCCCAGTTGTCCAGGCTACATGTTTATATTACCTTTGATGTTTACAAAAACTATCATAATTAAAAGCATTAACTAGGACAAAGGTAATGAACAAAGGTGAATTTGGATGTAATTGCCTTGATTTGTAATTTGTTTGCCTTAGTTTCCTCATATTTTAGCAATGTAAGCAAATAATTGAAACCAAATCAGAAACAAGGGTAATTGACTTTGCTGCCATGTAGGATTATTCACAGATATGATACACAGAATAAACCAGTTTACATGCAAACAAATTGTTCTCTCTCTGACTCAGATAGAAAATTAAATGAAGAAAAAATGCAAACTCTTCCCCTCAAGCCCAGTTTTTCTCATAGTATGCAACTCTTTGAATCTTTGGATGTTGATTTTCTAAAAATAAGCATTCCAGTTAAAGTTTCACAGTAAAAATTTCATAAGTCAGAATTGTGAGAAATCTTAGGTTATCTACATTTTTTCCTTGGATTAGATATTGGCTTTCTCTTTAAGTACTCTTTGGGGTTTTGAGGACTATTTAAAATGTTGAGGGATGTGGGGAAGACAAAACAGGAATAGGAATCAATTATATAGGGCCAATTATTTTACCATCTAAGCCAAAATGGTGACTGACTTAAAGGTTCCCCAAGTATATTGTTAATAAAAAAAAATCTGTGAATTCTATGGTTCAGTGGCTAAGGTGACTGAAATACTAAATTTCAGTTTTCAATAGTTTGTCCACTTATATACAGGTATTGGTCACATAATTTATATATGACTTAATTTTTATTTATGATTTTCCTATTATCAATGAGAGTAATCATAAATAAGCATATATTAAATGCCTTCTATGTCCCAGTTACTGCATTATGTGTTGGAGCAAATGCTGATTTTCTGTTATCTAATTCGTGATTGTTTATTTTCTATTTAGAATATGGTACTGTGCTAAATATATACTAATCTACATTTTGATTCTTAAAACTACTGAACTGAAAAAGATCATTTAACAATATGTTTTCATTCTAAAATCAAAGCAACTAAACTTTTAAAAAATAATGAAACATTTAAAAGATATCAGTACAGCAAGGTTGATAGTGTTGAAAATTAGGAGGAACATCATAGATGATCAAATCCTTCACCATCCATTTTATAAAGAAAATTGAGACCCAGAGAAATATAGCTACTTACTCAAGTTCAACACAACTAATAAGCAGTAATAATGATAATCAGTGTGGGACTTCTGTTTTCATATGGAGTGTTTTTTTATACTCTAGAAATCTTGACAGAGATAGAAATTTAATCTTCAATAAATGATGAGGGAACTCATTTAAGTTAAATTAATAAGCATTTACTATATACTACAATGTTCCAATGCTAACCTGTTGGATCCCAACTGAAGGGGTGGGGGGTGGGAAGGGAGGGTGGAGGCAAAATTTGTAACTTGGAAATATGTATGTACAAATGGATAAAAATTTAAAAAAAAAAGAAAGGTTTGTTTCTCTTGGGAAAGGGGACTGTGGCCATAGCAGATAGTGTCCAGTAGTAGAAAGCTCTTAACCACAACACAGAGTAGCAACCAAGGAAGCCATGATCCAGGTGTTGTAACACAGGCTATTCTAATGGACTGTCACCTGGCAGGAGCTGGCTTGCCACCCTTAGAGATAAGGTGTGCCAGAGTTCTTGGGAGCTGGACATTCCACCCCCACAGACCAAGGGCACTAGACACAGCTGTGCTTTATCAACTCTTCCTTAACATACTCCCTTATCCTGTAATGCAAGATGCTGAACATACACCACTTGCACCTCCATTCTCTCATTATCCTTTGTTCTACCCCGGAAGTCCTAACAGTATATATGTAATAGCTAAGCAGTAATAAAATTGAGCTGGAGGCATAAGGCAGTAGTGGCTTGACTCCTTATTCTCAGGTCCCCTCTGGGAGGGAGGTTGCCGCTGTGGGCCCCGAGGTGAAGCAAGCCACAACAGTCCAGGCACAGAAATCAAAAACATAGAAAACCAGTTGTGAAATCTCCAACCCAAGTACAACAGAATAATTGACAGCTCCAAAACACAGGATAAAACAGATATGACTGGGCCAGGCCATCTCAGTGCAATGGCCAAGCCATCACCAACTCAGACCCTGGAACAGAAAGCTCATGTCCAGGACTGAGTCACCCATCACAAGAAGGTTGAAACAATACCAACTGTGTCATAAGATCAGAGGTAAAAGAATGGCCCAAAATAACAAAAGAAAAGAAAACAGAAAACAATACTGACCAGAGAAATCTTCTCTGTTAACAGGTAAGATCCAAATAAAAATTCAGAAGAGGTAAAGAATGTCATAAGGCTTACATGTAAAACCTCAAAGTGCAATATCAATTAGACACAAGCCTAAAAAGATTTTTGGGAAAAGCACAAAATTTTTTTTTTAAATCAAATAAAAGATGCTTCCAGGGGAGGAGCCAAGGTGGCAAAGCAAAGCTGAAAAACTGAAGCATATCCCAAGACAATTTTAATTGAAACCTTTAAAGAAACCCTAACTGACAGAACACACACATACACACACACACACACACACACACACACACACACACACACACACACACAGACACAATAAAACAGAATGAAATAAGTTCTCACCTTAAGATATTGTAGAGGAACTCCAGTAAAGATTTTTTTACATGGGCAAAAGAAGGGTATAGGATAGGAAAAGAGAACGAGACTCTTAGCAATAGTGCAGATTTAGGTTCAGGCTCAGTCAGCTATCAGTGAGAATCCCAACCCCAGCTCAGAAGACCAAGTTCGAGTTTCAGGACTGCTGGTATAACAGGCAGAACTTGATTGGACGTCCCTAATGTGGAAAAAAATGCCATAGAAAAGTCAAATAATAAAAACATTGCTAACAATAAAAAAAAGCTTTTACCTTGATAAGGATGATAAAAACCCCATCTCAGAAGAGGAAAATAATGATAAAAAACCTAAATATGAAGCTTCAAGTGTGTTTTCAAATTGGTTTCAAATTCAAAAGACATCTTGGAATGGATCAGAAAGAATTTTAAAAACCAAAGAATAAAGCAAGAAGAAAAATGGAGAAAAGAAATGAGAGTCATGAAATAAAATTATGAAAAAATTGACTGAAGGAAACAATAGCCTTTAAAGTAAAATTAGCCAAATGGAAAAAGGTATCAAATCCTCTAAAAGTAAAATTAAACAACTGGAAAAAGAAACTCAAAAACTGATTTTAAAAAAACTAAAAATTTGAATTGAAAAAATGGAAACTAATGACTCTATGAGACTCCAAGATACCATCAAAAAAACCCCCCAAAAACCCAAAGGTCTAAAAATAATTGAAGCAAATGAAAAGTACCTATTAGAGTAAATGACTGATGTGGAGAATAGATTCAGGAGAAATAATGTACTAATGATGGACTTACCTCAAAGTAATGAAGAGAAAAATTGTTTGGACAATATATTTCAAGAAGTTATCATGTAAAACTACCGTAATATTCAAGAATATGAAGATAAAATCATCTGATAAAGGATCTATCAATCACCCCAGAATGAGATTCCCAAAATAAAAACTCTAATGAATAGTTTAGCCACATTTCAGGATTCTCAGTTAAAAGAGAAACTCCTGCAAGTTTCCATAAAGAAGCTATTTAAATACCAATGAGCCACAGTTAGGTTTGCATAGGAATTAAAAGCTTCAGCATTAAAGAATAGTTTGGGGAGGAGGGAAGCTGGAATGTGATATTCTGAAGAGCAAAGTAGCTTGGATTACTACCAAGAATCAAATACCCAGCAAAATTCAGCACATTCTTTTGGGGGAAAATAAGTATTTTCAATGAAATAAAGGAATTTCAAAATTATCTGATAAAAAGACCAGAACTGAAAAGAAAATTTGGTCTCCAAATACTCAAGAGATGTATAAAATGATAAATGGAAAGGGAAAAAAAGTGTTAGTAAGAGCCCTTATTACAGTTTAAAGAAATATAATTAGACAGTGAATGTACGAAAAAATTTACCATATTCTGTTGTTACTTTAACTCATCATGGTATATTTCTTTTTTCTTTATACTTTTTTTTTTTTGCAAGGCAATGGGATTAAGTGATTTGCCCAAGGTCACACAGCTAAGCAATTATTAAGTGTCTGAGGTTGGATTTGAACTCAGGTCCTCCTGACCCCAGAGCAATGTTCTAACCATTGTGCCACCTAGCTGCTACCCATCAGGGTATATTTCTATTGGGAAAACTGAAGGAAGCATAATTGCGATAAGGGTATGGATACAAACTGAACAAGATGGTACCTCTTAGGAAATGTAACTTTTTAGGAAAAGAGAAGCAGGAGAGACCATTATCGGTCTACCTGAAAGCCCAGATCAGAAAATGAACTTGGTTAATATATTGAAGGTAATTATCAAGGAAAACTACCCTAATAATATAACAAGTGAATAAAATCATGAAAAATCCTTTGATCATGCCCAGAAAGAGGTCCCAAAATAAAAAACCCCATGCAATGTTGTAGTCTATTTTTAAAATTCTCAAGCAGCCAAAAGGAAGTAATTTAAATACCAGGAAGCCACAGTCAGGATCATGCAGGACTTTTGAGCCTCAACATTAAAGAACAGAAGGCCTTGGGATGTTATATTCTGACGAAAAAGCAGTTTGGATGAGATTCAAGAAATCTGTAAAATTCTACATATTCTTTCCGGGAAAAGATGAATTTTCAGTGAAGTAAATAATTATCAAAGATACCTGATAAAAAAGTCCAAAACTGAACAGAAAATTTGATTTTTCTAATGAAAGACTCAAGAGATGTATCAAAGGTTAAAAAAAATTAGACTAAATCATCTATATCCCTATGTGGATAGACAATATTTTTAACTCTTGATATTTGTATTTCACTTATGATAATTGAAATGAACAGTGTGGTTATATAAATAGATCATAATAGGTAAGAAGGGTTAGGGTTAGGGACCCTTATAATTTGATAATTGTATATAACATTACTTTAAAAATTAGTGAATCATACACAAATAATGAATATTCAACAATTTCATCTAAGTCAATGACATTGGTGAGATACCATACTACATTTTGTGAGTTGCAGCCAAAGCAGTTATTAGGTGTAATTTTTCATTTCTAAATGCTTACATGAAAAAAATAGAGAAAAAGGAGTTCAATGAATTGGGCAGGCAAGCAAAAGTTTACGAGAAATTCTAAACTTAAAGGAGAAATTGAAAAAGTTGAAAGTAAGAAAACCATTCTCAATAAATAAAATTAAGACTGTTTTGTAAAAAATATAAATATAAAATATAAAAAATAAACATTTTTGTTAATGTGATTAAAATATGTTAACATAATAAAAATGATAGTTTAAGGCAGTTTCTCTCTATTTGTTTGAGTCAGCTTCACTGTTCTTATAAGAAGAGTTCAGACATAAATTAAATAAACAGTAGCTATAATTTTTCTTTATCATCTTTTCTTAACCTATGAGCTATTTAGGCAAGAATAATAAAATTGTATGTAATGGATGATATACTTTCAAATGTAAAAGGGTAAACTATACTATTATCTCTAAAACTAGAAAATGTACTAGAGAAAGGGCTATAGTATCCCATCAAGAATTTGTATGACTAGCTAGTCCATAAGTTATTCACAAATAATCTAGTCATTTGGTGAAGTATATAAGTCTTTTAAATCAGAAGGAAAACTGAACACTTAAATAGAAAAAAAAAATATGTAGAAGGAGAAATTGATTTTGGCATCTATATCCCAGACTATTGACATTTTGTCATAAAGAACAAATTATCTTAAAAGATAAATCATATTTAATTTTTCTACGATATTTATCGATTAAATTTCACCCTATAAATGAGTGCATAAGTTTGAAACCTATCTAAAGATTTACTGCTTGCATTGATCAAGTCTTTCTGTGGTGATGAGAGCAAATATAAATCCATGCTTTACTTAATGATACATTAAGCATAACTGCTTAAATAAATCAGATACTAGAATTAATATTCTTTATAATATTTTCATGAAAAATGAGCTTCAGAATTTGCTATTTTATCATAGTTATATATTAATATGAATGCATATTTCAATATTGAAATATGTCACACTTTTTATAGGCAGTAGTCAATGACTGTTAAGACTGGAGAGAGAGAAATGTACTGGTCAGATGGAAGTAAAACTCAAATGAAGCTAGAATTTTTATTGCATTTAATTACTTGGCTCCTTTATTTTAAATTAGATATTTTAACAAGGTCACAACTTGGCCCTCAAGGAAGCATGAAATTAACTTCGAGATTAGACATATGAATTGGAATATTATTTAAGCAGTATTTGTAGTGAATGCCATTGCTAGTCTAATCCATAAAGTAAAATAGCATATTTGCAGTATTAACAACTTCTGTATCTGCTACTTGGATAGAAATTGAATAAGTTTGAAGAGTCATAAATGTAGCTACCATATCCTGATGTAAATGTAAGAATGTATTTTAAAGCATATTTTCTCTATTTTATTATAGCTTAACTTTGCACTATATTATTATATGATATGATATGATAGGATAGGATAGGATAGGATAGGATAGGATAGGATATATTATATTATAATATATTATATTATATTATATTATATTATATTATATCATAATATATCATATTATATTATAATATATCCTATCCTATCCTATCATATCATATTATCTCATATCATATCATATGCTATGATATCATAACATACTATACTATACTGTACTATACTATACTATACTATACTATACTATACTATACTATACTGTACTATACTGTACTATACTGTACTATACTATACTATACTATACTATATTATACTATATTATACTATATTATACTATATTATATTATATTATATTGAACAGCTTTATACTGTAAAATATCAAATATTTCTGTTAATCCACTTATTTCTCCTCCAACAATTTATATTTCTCTATAATTACCTGGTGATCATTGTGGATCTGACATATATATATATATATATATATATATATATATATATATATATATATATATATAATTCTCAAATCATGTTTTGGCATCTTCTATTCCACTTTCATTTTGACTTTTATTTAGAAGGTGTGTTATCAAACTCTGACTGTCATATTTACAATTTGAGTCACTTTTAGCAAGTCATTCTACACCCCTAAATCTCTTTTTTCTTTTTCTTTTTCATTAAAAGTGAGAGTTGGACTGTGTCATTGATTGTCTCTTCAATTCATAGATCTATGAACTTTTTGTTCATGTGTTCTTTGAATAAGCCAAGGGGTAGGTACTTCTGCATATGAGTTTCTTTAAAGAAAAATCATTTCATTTATTGGACATGTTTTTATTGAGCTGTTGGTTGGTGGTAGAGAGTAACTTTCCAGTCTCCAAAATTTAATAATGAATTTAAACTCATTAACCTATTTTTGTTTTCATGAAATCCCTTTTGCCTATGTGTGATTAATGGTTTTAGTTCAGATGCATACCTACAGTAAGACACACTCCAAAAGGGCAAAAAGATGTAGTTTATTTTAAAAAGTCAAAGAAAGCTTGTAACAACAATAACCAATGATTCCTAAGAGGATTATAAGCATAACAAATGAAAATAATATAATGAAAGCAAAGGAAACATTACCAAAGATAATAAAAAGAGATTGAAAGTTTTATCAAATATAATCAATCAAGATAGAAAGTTTTTACCTATCAGACAATCAAACAGGATCCAGGAAGTTGCAACTGTAAAACATCAGTCTGGGGAACCCTGCTTTTCAAACAACTCACTTTCACAGTCCAAATCAGAAGGATCCCAGGCTCTGAGTAAGGCATGTGTAATTATAGGATTCTAAAAAAAGAAGACATGATGCCAAGTATCTACATGACTCTGCCCTCAAAAGATCCATCCTGAAACTGGCCAATTTTCTTCTCCACTTAATTGGGGAAGGGGGTGTATTTACAGGACTGGCCAAGATCCCAGTGAACATCCCCCTCCTTATAGTGGATTGGCTAGGTTCCCAATTAAAAGAGTGCTTTACTACAAAGTCACCATGCCCTTAACTTGTTTGTTTATTTTTTCAGGTTATACTAGGGACATGGAAAAGCATCGTTGATCAATCATTTACCCTAATACTTCCATTAAAAAAAAGAAAGGATTGCACATCTTAATACTATAATATTAGCCCTAGCCTCACTGTTCACCTTTGCTTAAGGTTCTATTCATTTATGAATTGATGCTTTGGTAATCTTGTTTGTTATTTTATATATCCACAAGACCAATAATATACTGTCTGTGCTTAATAAGGTCATGATGCTTTGTATTATTCACCATGTATTAAAATAATCAATTCAATTAAAATGTTAATTATAACCTTTCTTTGTTCGAAATATTGGGCTAGGAATGGAAGATCCATATCAAAAACAATAACAAAAGAACCAAAATTCCAAAACCCCAAAGAATCAAAATTTTCCCTACATAAATAATCTTAAGTTCTCATGGGAAGATGCAACAGAAAATAAATAAATGAGACTATAAATTCTTTGTGGGCAAATAAAAAGTAATTTTAAGGAGGAAAAGATACTAGTAACTAATAAGAAAAGACCTAATGAATTATCTTATAAAGAGTGATTCTGCTTACTACTTTCATATGCAAGACATTTTAAAATTTTCTTTGAAATTTTAAAATGTTTTTCTAATTACATGAAAAGACATTTTTCATCATTCACTCTTTGAAAGATTTGGAGTTTCACATTTTTATCCCTCCTTCTCTTCCATCTCTCATTACCAAGAAAGAGAATAATTTGATATCAATTATGAATGTTCATAACTGCATATTAAAAGTGTTGTGAAGGAAGAATGAAAAAGGGGGAAAAGGTGAGAAGGAGATAACATAAAAGTTTTAAAAAGAAAAATAATATGCTTTGGTCTGCTATTCAGGCTCCATTGTGCTTTGTCTGGATATGGATGTCATTTTCTATTAAAAGATTTTTAGAATTGTCATTGGTTATGGATTTGTTGAGAAGAATTAAGGTTGACAGAGTTGATCATCACATATTATTAAAGTATTCAATGATCTCCTGGTTCGGTTAACTTTACTCAGTGTCAGTTCATGTAAGTCTTTCAAAGTTTTTCTGAAATCCACTTGCTCATGATTTCTTCTCCATCACATTCAAATATAATAATTTGCTCAATCATCTCCAAAGGAATGGGCATCCCCTTCATTTTCAATTCTTTGCCAATACAAAAGTAGGTGCTATAAATGCTTCTTTACATGTAGTTACATGTCCCTTTGTTATAATCCCTTTGAAAAACAGATATGGTAGTAGCATTGCCTGGTCCAAAGTTATTTTTATTTCCCCCCTGGCAATAGTTCCAAATTGTTCTCCAGAATGGTTATAACAGTTCACACCCCAACAAACAATTCATTACTCTTCCAGTTTTCCCATATCCCCTCCAAAAGCTATCACTTCCCTTTTCTGTCATGTTAGCTATTCTGATAGGTGTGAGCTGCTATCTCATAGTAATTACTTTTTAATTCGCATTTCTCTAATCTATAATGATTCAGAGAATTTTTTCACAATTGTAGATAGTTTTAAGCTCCTTTGGAAAGTTGGTTCACTGTGAAAACATGGGTCCTCTAGTTTTCAAAGTTATTACTTTCTATTTTCTAGCTATTCTTTGCATTTCTTTGTATTATACATTTTTCCAGGCTCTTGCACATTTCTTGCATACTTCCACTTCAATTTAATACTTCAAATGATTTGTGACATGATATTGTAACAAAATCAGTAGCAAAAATAACACTAAGTTTCTCCTGAATCACTTTCTTAGTTCTTTCTAAGTTATTTTTACCATAATGTGTTATAAAGGAAAGGTCGATTAAATTTATGGACATAAATCTGAGGAATTGTTTTATTGTTGATAATGTTCTTGGTGGAGATAGTGATGACTGGTATTTTTTTTAAATCAATATCTCACCTGAATTTTTTACTCTGGTTGTAGATACAACTATTTTCTTTTATTTCAGTCTTCATCAAAATTATTATTCAAACAGTTTGAACTCTTTAATTCTACTTCTATTTTAATACCATTAAGAACCTTGAACTGAAAAATCTGAGAAATATTTGCCCTGTATACCTTTTCTGTCAGAGACTTTAATGTTTATTATGAAATAGATTAGACTATGGTAAGTCTCCATTTTCTTCTTACATTAACAACAGGCATAATAGTTCTTGGCCCCTTTTAACATTCTCCATGTTATATAAAGAGAGGAATGGATTGTAAAGGTGCTAAGTTAATTATAGCTCACATAAGATGGAAACATTTTTTGAAGATAGACAAATAATTAGTTCTATCTCAATCAGTTTTTTTCAAAGAATCAGCTTCCCCCATGGAAAGCTTCCCTTTAGCAAAGAGTACTACAGGATTTTCCTAATGAACCAAACATTCAGAATTTTCTTTTAATAATAATATAAATTTTGCATTTACACATAATATCCACCTATAGCTAAATTTGCATCTTCCTTTACCAACCATCTTTCAAAAGAAAAAAACAATAAGAGTAGAACCAAGGTGGAAGAGAAAGGGTGGAGCTAAGTTGAAATTTCCCTAGGTGCTCTGCATCTTTCCTCAGAAACATAATTAATCAATCTAAATAGAGTCTGGAATGACAGAATCCACAGAAGAACAGATTGGATCATTTTCCAACTTCATGATATCTAAAAAGGAGTTCAGAAATGGTCAGTGCACTAGACTAGAAGGGATGTGTTATGGAGCACAGGGAATAGATTGCAATGTAGGAAGCTAAGACCAACATGGGTAGGATGGAGAGGAGACCAGTTTGAGGCTTTCAGTCACAGTAGAGATCTATGGTGGCAATCCCTGGATCAAAGATCAGCAAGCTAATGGCAAAACAGCCAGATGGGAGGGCTCCAAGACAGAGTGTGAAATAAAAATCCACTTCAAAAGTATAGAGATTCCTCTTAGCATAAAGGAAAGTTTATTTTGTTTTTTCTCAAGAAAAGGGCATACTCCAAGTCTCACAAAGGTTGTGAAGATCAAGGAGTTGCCCCGAGATGACAGGCAAACAAGATTATATGGCCTAGCAGGTTTCCCCCCCTCACTAGCCCCTTCTCCCAACTTGATTGGTTAAGGTTTTCAGAGTTACAATCTTTACGCAAAAAATCTACGCAACAACAAAGAGAAGAATAAAAGGTTTTCATAAATATTATCTCACCATCTGGATGGCAAGGATATCAGAAGATTTCTAATGACCTTCTGTTAAATGAATTAATGTCTGAGTATGCAAGGTCTTCTAAGGAACTCTACTATCTTCATAGATTAATACTTATCAAATAAGAGAAGCCAGGCTACTGTTCTCACAGTCTATTATCAAATAGGTGGCTAAGACTGCAAGCTCTCTTCTTTGGAAGTATTCCACTATTTTCCTACCTAACAGAATCAATACAAGGTCTTTCTGGAAATAGTCCACTGTTTCATTCCCTAGCAGAATTGGGAGGGTATCTGACTGAGAATGCAAGGCCTCTCTCCTTCTTCTAAGATTAGTCTAAGAGAAATAGTCTGTTTTTGTTTTAATGATATTTAAACCTCAGAGTACTTCACTAGGAATGTTAACTCTTAAGAGGGAATATTCCACTCAACAGGTAAAACAGAACCCTGTTCAACTGATGCAACTGACTTGGATAGAGCCACCACAGTGAGCAAGCCAGAAGTGCTCCTGATGCAGGTCTGTTAATGGGTCCCTCCTCCAACACAGGAAATGAGGGACAGCATAATAAAATGTGAATTACAAACAGTCAGAGATAAGTCAGGCCAATAGAAAGCAACTAGCAAGGTAAAGAAGGTCAGAAAATCATATCAGAAGAGAAAAGCAGAGAAAGTACTCCATGTGAAGACCTAGAGGTGAATTTTACTGGTCTCCAGCCCAAAAAGAATTCTTGGAACAACTCAAAAAAGATTTTGAAAATCAAGTAGAAAAATGCAAGAGAAATTCAAGAATTTTCAAAAGGAAGTAAAAAAATTGACTGAAGAAAATAATTGCTTTATAATTATAATTAGAGAAACTTCCTGGGCAGAGCCAATTTGCTGGAAAAAGTTAGCATGCTCCTGGAAATTTTTCCTTACACAATGTTAAATAAAACCTTTATACAGACATAAAAACATTAAAAAATTAAAACAAATTTTCAATTTTAGACATCATGGAAGAACTTCAGTGAATGTCTGTCTTTTTAGTGGGGGGAAGGGAAACAAAGCCCAGGCAGAAAAGCAGGAAAGCCAGAGGAAGGCTTTTTTTTCACAGTGCAGTTCAGGTCCCAGAAACTAGACAGGTGTATTGGTCCCAGCAAATAGATAACAAGTCAGAAGGGAGGGTATCAACACTAGACAAAGTGTGAACACTGGGAACACTTTTGTAGCTGGGGGTGGGGAATGCACAATCCACAGCATAGGCATAGTGGATATTAAGGAGGAAATAAACCTCTTCATAGGCAATATCTATGTGGCATAGGAAACATCTTGGTCAGCACTAAGTCAGGGATAAGATCCTAGTCCCAACACAAAAAGCTTGTGTTTATACTCCCTAGAAGCCAGGAGAAGAGTTCAACTATCTAAAGGAGGGAAAAGCCTAAAAGAACACTAACCATAGAAAGCTACTATTCAGTTAGAGGTAATAAAAATGCCTTCTCAGAAGAAAGCAATGACAAATTACCTTCATGGGAAGTCTCAAAGGAGTCTATGAATTGGACTAACATCCAAAACTTAATAGAAGAGCTTAAAAAGAATTTAAAAGCAAAAAAGAAAGAAGAAAAATGAAAAAAGGAAATGAGTCATGCAGGAGACATTACTAAAAATAAACCAAAGAAATCAACTATTTAAAAGTAAAAATAACCAACTGAATAAAGAATGTAACATCAAAAAATAAAATTGACCATCTGGAAAGAAAATGTAAATCAGCAAAAGGTAAAATTAATCAACTGGAAATAGAAATAAAAAAGTTAGATAATGAAAATAAAACCCTAAGAATTAGAATTTGACAACTAGAAACTAATGAATCCATAAGATTAAACAAATTCAAAAGGCTGAAAAAATTGAAGAAAATATAAAGAAACTCTTAGGAAAAAACAAATGTCCTGGAAAATAGATCAGGAGAAATATTTTAGGGAATTTTGCTCAACCAAAAAAAAAAGACCTTGGATAATATCTTTTAGAAAATTATCAAGAAAACTTTCCCCATTTACTAGTTGAAGAAGACAAAATATTCTGTGAAAGAACACATAGAACACCTTCAGAAAGAGGTCCTACCATAAAAACTCCAAGAATTATCATAACCCAATTCTATAATTCTCAAATAAAGGTGAAAATACTGCTAGTAGTTAAAAAGAAGCAATTTAAAATAAAAGGAATTGCAATTAGAATAGCACAAACGGTCAGAGGGCCTAAAATTTTGGAAGGGAAAAGACCTTGCTTGTATCACCACAAAGAATTTACTGCTCTGCGAAATTCAACATATTTTGTTAGGGGGAATGATGTATGTTAAATGAAATAGAGAGCTTCCAGATAAAAAGATTAGAAGTAAATAAATAGGGGCAGCTAGGTGATACAATGGTTAGAGCACTAGCCATGGAGTCAGGAGTACCTGAGTTCAAATATGGCCTCAGACACTTAATAATTACCTAGTTGTGTGGCCTTGGGCAAGCCACTTAACCCCATTGCCTTGCAAAAAAAAATTGAAAAAAGAAGTAAACAAATAATTTGATCTTCAAATATAAGACTCAAGAGATTCATAAAAAATAAATGGAAGGGGTAAAATAAATGAATATTATTCAAGAAAATTAAATTGCATACAATCCTACAAGGGAAGATAACATTTGTAACTATAGAGTTAAGTATTTTTCTTAGGATAGTTAAAGGGTTGAAAATAATTGCTGAGAATGTACTTAGAGAATATAGGTATGGTTGGTTCTTAATACATTATTATCAATGAAGATCAAAATAACCTCACTATATTTGAGACAACTTACCGTACTTTCAGCTGTGGCTAATCAGAACAATATGACCTGTGAATGCTCTATTAGAGGTCAGGTAAAAATTGTCCAAATGAATACTTGGGGAGTTTACACAATTTATGAATAACACTTTTCCTTTGAACTACTTTATTTCTGCCTTGCTCATAAAGAGCATTCCTTACTCTGATTTAAAAGATGATGGCACCCTAAGTTGGGAAGTCTTGTGCCAGTGTCTCCCATGCCTTACAATCAGTTTTAAAGTTTTTTAAGTACTTAAGTTATTTGGTGTCCAAGTACTTAGAAGTGATATACATAATTAAATCAAAAGTGACTTTACTTGAGACCTAAAGGTTTGCAGTACAATATGGGAGAGGGTAATTAGAAGAGTTGGACAAAAATGATTAGAAAGTAATCTAGTCTCAATATATGCTTTATTTAACAAGGTATTTTAGTGCTTTGGTTAGGTTGTGAAAGGAACAATGGGAGAGAGTATACCAGATTCTTCGGTTGTTGAGTGCTGTAGGGCTATAGTTGGAATGCTAGAGAGATCGAGGGAGAGAATAAACATAGAGGAGTTAGAAATGAAAACATCATAAAGAGATTTTTGCATTGCTTTTTGCTTTGGCTACAATTGAAGGGAGTATACTTGGGATGGGTATAAATGGTTCATGAAATGATTTGATTTTGCATGATGTTTTGATTAATAAAGACTGTGTATCCATGGAGGGTACTGAGAAAGGTGGAAAGTTATAACCTGATTATAATTTGATGACTCATAAAATTTTCGAAAGGAGGAAATGAGACAGATGAGGGGAGGGTACTTAAGTCTACGAGGCAATGCTTCTTTTCAATCAAGCAATCAAGCAATAAATCAACCTTTGGAAATAGTACTATCAGGTCTGATAAAAGGAGCATATTTTGACAAAGGGATGATAAAAGCACAATACAGGGTTAAAACAATAAAAATAAAAAAGGACTATACTAGGAGAAACCTAGGAATTAGTGGATAAGCAACATCAGATGAAGAGACATAAATATCTATTATAGTAGAGGGAAAGAAAGGACCATGTGAATACTCAGTAAATCCTACTCAATAAATTTGGTCCATAGAGTGATTAACAAATATTCAAATAGGGTTTTGAAATTTATTCTACCCTCCAAGCAATTATGTCAAGGGTGGGATGGGGGGGTGGGCATGAAGGGAAAGAAAAAAGGAGGAAGGAAATGATAAAAGGGAAGGTGAAGGTGTAAGTGAAAATAAACTTGAAGTCAAAATGTAAAAGTAAAGTTAAAGGGCAAAGGGAGCAAAAGATTGAGGAGAAAATAGAGGAAAGGAGAGAAAAAATGCAAATAAGGAATGATAGCATGAAGAGAATTGAAAAATAAATAATCTTAACCATGAATGTGATTGGGATGAATTCTCCCTTTAAACTAAAACAGCTTACAAAATTGATTAAAATCCAGAATCCTAAAAATTGTTTTTTCAAGAAACTCATTTGAAGCTCAGATACACAAAGGGTTTACCCTGTGTGATAAAATGCTGGAACAAAAAATGTTATGCTTCAGAAGCAAAAAAAAAAAAAAAAATCTGGGTTAGTGATCCTAATTTCAGCAAAGGAAAAGCACAAATAAATATCATTAAAAGGGATAAAGAAGGAAACTACAACTTCTTAAAAGGCACTTGTAGACAATGAGGTTATAGCATTATTAAACATATATGTCCCTACTAATACCGCATATACATTTTTAGAGGACAAGTTGAATGAATTCCACGGAGATTTGGACAGCAAAACTATAATAGTGGGAGATCTCAATTTCCCTCTCTCAGAACTAGACAAAACTAACCAAAAATAAACAGAAGGAAATTAAGAGGGTGATTAAAATCTTTGAAAATTTAGACATAATAGACCTGTGAAGAAAACTGAAGGGGAAATAGGAAAAAAGAAAGATTTTTCTCTTCATTACATGGTACCTATACAAAATTGATTATATACTATGCCATAAAAAGCTTACAACCAAATGTTGAAAGAAAGAAATAATAAATGCATAATTTTCAGGTCACATTTTAATAAAAATTACATGTGGTAAAGGTACATGAAAAATTAAACCAAAAATTAACAATAAGTCATAAAAATAATCAGTTATTTCAGGCAAGAAAATTATACCAATGAGACATCTCACTAAAATTTATGAGATGCAACCAAAGCAGTTCATAGGAGAAATTTTATATACCTAAAGGTTTATATGAATAAGATTGAGAAAGAGGTCAAAGAATTGGATATGCAATTAAAAAAGCTTGAAAAAGAAGAAATAAAAATTCCCAATTAAATAACAATTGAGAAATTTTGAAAATCAAAATACAGATTAATAAAATAGAAATCAAGAAAGTCATTGATCAAATAAATACAAATAAGAGTTGGTTTTATAAAAAATTATATATACACATAAACATATATATGCATATATGCATACATACACATATATACACGCATATATACATACAGACAGACAGACATATGTGTGTATATATGTGCATGTATGCATCTTTGACTAATCTGACAAAAAAAGAATGAAGAAAATCAAAATACCTGTATCAAAACTCAAAAGTGTGAACTAACCACCAATGAGGAGGAAATAAAAGAAGGTAACTTGGAGCTATTTTACCAAAAGTATATTAATAAATTTGATAATGTAAGTGTAATGGATGAATATTTGAAAAAATTCAAACTACCCAGATTAACAAAGGATAAAATAAAAATGCTTAAATTACTCCATTTAAGAAAAAGAAATTGCGTCAGCTAGGTGGTGCAGCAGATAGAGCACCATCCCTGAAGTCAGGAGTACCTGAGTTCAAATCCGTCCTCAGACACGTAATAATTACCTACATGTGTGTCCTTGGGCAAGCCCTGTAACCCCACTGTCTTGAAAAAAAAAAGAAAAAGAAATTGAGGAAACCATCAATAAATTTCCAAAGAAATAATGATCAGTTCAGATGATTTACAAATGAATTTTGTAAAACAATTATGGAAAAATTAATTCCAACTCTATTGAAACTATTTTTTAAAAAAAAGGTGTTCTGTCAAATTCTTTTTATGACACCAGTATGTCACTAATAATGTTTGTCCTTCATTTTCAAAGAAGCCCCAGGGCCAGTAATCTGTCTGCTGTACCACTCAGCTACCTTGTAGCACATTTAAGAAGAGGGACAAAATGAAAGGAGAGGAAAAAATATGGTGTATGTAGTGGGGAAGTACCAATGCAGGCAGTTGATATCAGTTATGGCAACAGTGGAAAAATATTGAAGTAGCTTTTGTAATGGACTTATCCTAAAGAATGTGATTCACCTGCGACATAGCTGGAGGTGTGTGCTTGTGGGGGGTGGTTGCAGGGCAAATGGCATTGGATGGCTTGCCCAGCACTGCACAGCTCGGTGATTCTTGGGTGTCTGAGGCCAGATTTGGGGATTTCGACCCAGGTGCTCCTTGCTCCAAGGCCATTGCTCTGTCTGCTGTTCCACCTGGCCACCCCTACTACTACTACTACTACTACTACCACTACTACTACTACTACTACTATTATTATTTTAATTTGGTTTCCTTTTACTTTTTTTGCAAGACAATAGGGATGGGGTGGCTTGCCCAGGGTCACATACCTGGGTGATTGTTGGGTGTCTGGGACTGGATGTGAACTCAGGTGCTCCTGGCTCCAGGGCTGGTGCTCCATCCACTCTACCACTTGGCTGCCCCTATTATTATTATTATTATTATTATTATTATTATTCTCTTTCCTTTACTTTATTGCTCATGCAGGTCTGTATTTTTTGAGGGGAAGGGGTATTATGTTTACTCTTAAAGAAGAATATTTTCGTAATGTGTAAAAAATCATTTGTTCAAAAAATAAAAATAAATGTGAAGAAATGTTCAAAAAATATTCTATGTAGTATTAGAAATATTAGCTGTAGCAATAAGAAAAGCAAAAGTAATTAAATGAATTATAATTTGATTTGCAATCAAGAAGCAAAGCTTTCACACTTTGCAGTTGTTGTAATGGTAAACATAGAGAACCAGAGAAAATCATCTGAAAAACTTCTTGAAACACTTAACAAAATCAGCAAAGTAGAAGAGTCGAAAATAAACGCACATAAATCATCAGTATTTCTATATTTGAATAACAAATCTCAAGAGCAAGAGAAAGGAAAATTCCATTTAAAAACACTGTGGACAGTATTAAATACTTGTGATCTAATTTGCAAGACAAATCTAGAAATTGTATAAACACAATTATAAAGCATATCACAGCCAAATTAGGACAGATTTAAATAATTGGGAAAATGTCAATTGCTCAAAGTTAGGTTGAGCTAATATAATTAAAATGATAATTCTATAAAAATTAAATTATTTATTCAGTCTCATAGCAAACAAACTACTAAATAACTACTTTACTGAGCTAGAAAAATAGAAACAAAATCCATCTGGAGCAACAAAATATCAAGAATAGCTAGTGAATGGATAATAAAAAAAATAAAGGGAGGTGGCCTAGCCATATCTAATTTAAAACTACTATAAAGGGGCAATTCTCAAAATTGTGTAGTGGATAAGTGAATTAGGATAGATTCAAAAGAAACTGCAATAAATGACTATAGCAGTCTACTAATTGACAAACCCCAAAGACATTAACTTCTGGGATAAGAAGTCACTATTTGACAAAACTATTGGGAAAACTGAAAAATGGTATGGCAAAAACTAGGCATAGAACCTCATCTCACTGCCCGTACCAAAATAAGGTCAATTGGGAAAAGGATATAGACAGAAAGGGTCAGACCAGAGATAAGATAATAGATCAAGAATTACTCCATCTATGACCAAACAACAATTAAAATACAGTCTAAGCTGAAAAATGAATGATTTAGATTATATTAACTTAAAAAGTTTTTGCACTAATGAAATCAATGCATTGATTTAATAAGGCTACAAGTCATTCCTCAATTGATGAATGGTCAAAGAATATGAACATACAGTTTTCAAAGGAAAAAATGAAAGATATATATAATCCTATGAAAATATGCTCCTAATCACTATTGATGAGAGAAATGCAAATTTAAACAACAATGAGGTATCACCTCACACTTATTAAATTGGCCAAGATGAGATAAAGGGAATATGATCAATGATGGAGAGGTGAGAGGATTGGAACACTAAGCTTTGCTGGGAGAGTTGTGAACAGAACCAACCCTTCTGTAGAGCCATATGGAACTAGGCCATATGAGCAACAAAACTAATCATAGCCTTTGACCCAGCAATTCCTAGCCAGGAAATCACAAAAAATGCAATTAGTCCCACTTATTCCAAAATATACATGATAGCTTTTTAAGTAGTGGCAAAGAATTGTACATTAAGAGGATGCCCATCAGTTGGGGAATGGCTAAACCAGTTGTGGTACATGAATATCATGTAATATCATTGCTCTATAAGAAAACATGCATTGTTGGACTTTAGAGAAGCATGAAGAGATTTACAGGATCTGATGCTGAGGGAAGGGACCAGAACCAAGAGAAAAATGTACACTTTGTTCGCAACATTATGAGAAAACCAACCTTGATCAAAGTAGCTACTCTCAGCAGTTCAGAGAGATAGGACAACTGTATTAGAGCAGCTATGGACATTGTTATCACCATCCAAAGGAAGAAAAACAAAACAAAGAAAAACCCTTCAGAATTTGATGAACACTTTACAAGAATTATTTCTTACATATTTTTTCCTTAATTCTAATTTCTCATACTAAAAAACACTAATCTGTAAATGTGTTTATCAACAATATGTATGTACAATTCTAACTTCACTATTACTGAGTAGAGGGTGGAAGTAAATTTTGTAATTTAAAAATATTTGTGTGCATATGGTTGTAAAAGAAGTAAATAATAATTATATTTTTGAATATTTAAAAAAATTATCATCAAAAAACATAATAAATTTGGGAAACTATCTCCCAAGACAAACCCAGAAATTGTGTGAACATAATTACAAAACATTTTTCATACAAATGTCAGATTTGAACAACTGGAAAAATGATGGTTACTCATTGTTAGGTCAATCTAATAAAAATGACAATTTTGCCCAAATTAACTTACCTATGTTGAGTCATTCCAATCTATTTAAAAATAAACATTTTACAAATCTAAGAAAAATAACAATAAAATTCATCTGGAGCAATAAAATATCAAGAACACCAATGAAATTGAAGGAAAAAAAATGTAAAGCAAGGTGCCCTAGCTGTACAATATCTAAAACTATAATATAAAGCAGGAGTAATCCAGACAAAGAATCTGATTGTGTACTATGTTCTTTTTTATAATTATTATTTTATTTTTTCAATGGAAAAGCAAATAATAAAGCCTATAGAAGAAAACTGTTCCTTTAGAAATAGAAGGGATCAAATGGAAGCTGATAATTGTGTGAGAAATCATAAAAATGAAATGAAACAAAACTAAAAGAATGGAAAAAATAGAAGAAAATGGTAAATACCCTAATAGAAAAACATCTGACCTGGAAAACAGATTCAAGAGAAATCCTTGAAAATTTATTGAATTACCTGGAAACCATGAGATAAGCGTAATCTTTCAAGAAATTATCATATGTTGATGGTTTCAGATAGATACAGCTTATTACTCTAAGGAACAATACATTTTTTCCTATACTCTCTACGGTTTTTAAATGGAAAGGAGACTGTAGTTTTTCAATTTTTTTCAGCATCTATGGATATAATTATATGATTTTTGATAGGTTTTTAATTAATATAATTAATTATACTAACAGCTTTCCCAATATTGAACCAACCTTGTGTTCCTGGGATAAATCCTACTTGGTCATAATGTATTGTCCTAGTGAAAACTTCTTGTAAATGCTTTCCTAAGATATTATTTAATATTTTTGCATCTATATTCATCATGGAGACAGATCTATAATTTTCTTTCTCTATTTTAACTCTTCCTGGTTTAGGTATCAGCACCATATTGGTGTCAAAGAAAGAGTTAGGCTGAGTTTCGTCTTCCCCTATTTTCCCAAGAGTCTTTTTTTCAAATTGGAACTAATTGTTCGTTAAATGCTTGATGGAATAAACTTTGTGAATCCATCTAGTCCTGGAGATTTTTTCTTAAGGAACTCAATAATGGCTTGTTGAATTTCTTTTTTTCTGAGATAGGGTTATTTAAGTATTTAATTGCCTCTTCATTTAACCTGGCAATGTATATTTTTGAAAATATTTGTCCATTTCACTTAGACTATCAAATTTATTGGCATAGAGTTGGCCAAAATAATTCTGAATTATTACTTTAGTTTCCTCCTCATTTGTGGTGAGTTCACCTTTTGCAATTATATACTAGCAAATTGGTTTTATTCTTTCTTTTTTAAATCAAATTAACCAAAGGTTTATCAATTTTATTTTTTTCACAAAAGTAACTCTTTGTTTTATTTATTAAATAGTTTTCTTGCTCTTGATTCTAGTAATTTCCCCTTTAATTTTAGAAATTGTAATTTGATATTTAAATTGTGTTGGCAAAAAATTGGAAATTGAGTGAATGTCCATCAGTTGGGGAATGGCTGAACAAATTCTGGTATATGTTTGTAATGAAACACTATTGTTCCATTAGAAATCAGGAGGGTTGGAAATTCAGGGAAGCCTGGATTGATTTGCATGAACTGATACTGAGCAAGATGAACAAAACCAGAAGAACATTGTACACCCTAACAGCAACATGGGAGTGATGATCAACCACAATGGACTTGCTCATTCCATCAGTGCAACAATCAGGCACAATTTTGGGGTATCTGTGATGAAGAATACCATCTGCATTCAAAGAATGAATTTGGAGTTTGAACAAATACCAAAGTCTATCAACTTTAATTTTTTAAAAAATTATCTTATTATGAAATTTTGCTATCTCTTATACTTTATTTTACCCCCTATCAATATGATTTCTCTCTCAACACATTTAATTTTGATCAATGTATAGCATGGAAATAATGTAAAGACTAACAGACTTCTGTGGGGTTGGGGGGAAGGAAGTAAGATTAGGAGGAAATTTAAAAATATATAAATAAATAAATGAAATTAGAAAAAGAAATTATAAAATGATAATTTGCTTTATTTTTCCAGTTACACATCATAAAAGTTTTTCAGCATTCATCAACATGCATATGTATAATTTTAAGTTACATGATTTCCCTCCATCCTTGCTTCCCAAACTTGGCCCCTCATTGGCAGTCAGGTGAACATTGGACAGAAAACTTATATTAAACACACTACAGATTAGTTATTTTTGTTATGAGCAATTAAGACCAAGGAAAATTGAAATAAATCCATGAGATAAGAACAAAATACCTAAGAGAACTTTTTAAAAAATTAGTGCAATGGTCATTCAGATTCTGTAGTGGATTTTGGTTTTGATTTGTTTTTCTTCCTCTGGATGGGGATAGAATTGTCCATCGCCAGACTAATAGAGTTGTCCTAGCTCTTTGAACTCTTGAGAACAGTGGCATCCATAAGGACTGATCATCTCACAATGATGTTGCTACTGTGTATATTGTTCTCTTGCTTCTGTTCCCTTCCCTCAGAATCAGATCCTGTGATTCATTCCATGCTTCTCTAGAGTCCAACAATCCATAGTATCCAATAGAACAATGATAGTCCAAAATATTCACATGTGTAACTTCTTTAAACATTCTCCAGTTGGTGGACATCCCCTCAACTTCCAACTCCTTGCCACTACTAAAAGTGCTATTGTGTATATTTTGGAATATGTGAGACATTGCATTTTTTATGATTTCTTCTGGATATACAACTAGAATAGGAATTGCTGGGTCAAAGGGTATGAACAATTTTATTGCTCTGTGAGCACAGTTGCATATTACTCCCCAGAATGGTTGGATCGGTTCACAACTCCACCAGTAAGGGATTAATTTCCCAGTGCTCCCACAAACAATTCAACATTGAACACTTTACCTTTTTAACATATCTTTCAATCTGATAGGTGTGAGGTATCACCTCACTTTTGTTTTAATTTGCATTTTTCTAATCAATAATGATTTGGAACATATTTTCACATGATTATATACAGCCTTAATTTATCCATTTGAAAACAGTCTGTTCATATCCTTAGAGCATTCATCAATTAGGGAATGACGTATCACCTTATTAATTTGATGTAGTTCTCTATATATTTTAGAAATGAGACCTTTACCAGAAATCCTAGTTGTAAAGAATTTTCCCAAATTTCTGCTTTCCTTCAAATTTTGGCAGCATTGTTTTTATTAGTGCAAGATCTTTCTAAATTTAATATAGTCAAAATCATTCATTCGGTGTTTATAATGTACTGTCTTTCTTGTAAGTTTGTAAGTTTGTCCCTTTCCAGAGATCTGATAGAGTAATTCTTCTTCTATGAATTTGTTTTGGCTGTTTTCCTTTATGTCTAAATCTTGTACTTATTTTAAATCTTATTTTGTTATAGGGTGTGAGATATAGGTCTATGCCTAACTTTTGTCATACAATTTTCCATGTTTCCCAACAATTTTTGATAAATAAGAAATGTCTTTGGGTTTTTCAAACAGCAGATTATTGTAATCATTTACTATAATTTCTTTTGTCTGTCCTAATCCATGGATTCATTACTTTATTTATTATCTGTACCAGGCAGTTTTGATGACTTCCCCTTTATAGTATAGTTTTAAATCTGGTAGAACTAGGCCACCTTTCTTAACATTTTTTTGTTCATCTCCCTTGCTATTCATGATATTTTATTGCTCCAGATGAATTTTGTTACTATTCTTCCAAACTTGGTAAAATAATTATTTGGTAGTGTGATTGGTATGAGAGTGAATAAGTGGTTTAATTTGGATAGAATTTACATGTTTCATCATATTAGTTTGACCTAAAAATGAGCAATGGACATTTTGTCCAGTTGTTTAGAACTGACTTTATTTGTGGAAAGGGCTTTGTAATTTTGTTCTTATAGTTTGTGTAATTTCTTTGCTAATGTTTTATTTAATATTTTTGTTTCAATGTTCATTAGAGAGATTGGTCTATATTTTTCTTTGTCAGTTTTGGTTCCTCCTCCTTTGAGAATCGGCACCATAATAGTGTCAAAAAAGAAATTTGGTAGGACTCCTTTTTCTCCTATTTTTCTTAAAAATAGTTCATGTAGTAGAGGAATCAATTGTTCCTTAAACATTTGGTAGAATTCATTTTTGAATTCTTCAGACCCTGAAGACTTTTTCTCAGGGAGTTTATTGTGCATTTCTTCAATTTCTTTATCTGAAATGGGGTCATATACGTTTTTTTATTTTATTTACTTTTCTGTCAAACTGGACACATTGTACTATTGTAAATATTCATCCATTTCACTTAAATTATCAGATATATTGGTTTGGCAAAACAGATTCAAATTCTTTTTAATATCCTCTTTATTAGTGTTTAGTTCACCCTTTACATTTTTGACACTGGTAATTTGTCTATCTTCTTTCTTTTTTAAATCAGATTAACTAAACAAATAAAAATTTTTTTAGGTTTTTTAACAGAACCAACTCTTTATTCTATGTATTAGGTCAATGGTTTTCTTACTTTCAGTTTTATTTATCTCTGCCCGATTTTCAGAATTTCTAATTTTATATTTAATTGGGAATCATTAATTTGTTCTTTTTTCTAGATTTTTTTAGTTGCATATTCAATTCATTAAGCACCTCTTTATTTTATTTACAAAAGAATTTGGAGATAAAAAATTTCCCCTTAGATATGCCTTGGCTGCATCCCAAAAATTTTGATATGATGTCTCATTGTCATCAATTTCTTGACTTTAATTATTAATCTATAACTTTTTGTTTGATCCAATCATTCTTTAAAATTAAATTATTGGGCGACTAGGTGGCGCAGTGGATAAAGCACCGCCTCTGGAGTCAGGAGTACCTGGGTTCAAATCCAGTCTCAGACACTTAATGATTACCCAGATGTGTGGCCTTGGGCAAGCCATTTAACCACATTTGCCTTGCAAAAACATTAAAAAAAATTAAATTAAATTATTTAGTTTCTGATAATTTTTTGTTCATCCTTCCATGGCCTTTCATTGCATGTAATTTTTATTGCATCATGATCTGATGAGTATACATGCATTATTTCTGCCTTTCTGCTTTTGATTATAAGATTTTTATGCCCTACTACATGGTCAGTTTTTGGTACAGGTGACAGATACTACAGAGAAAAAGGCATATTCTTTTCTATCCCCCATGAACTTTCTCCAGAGGTCTATCATATCTAACATTTCTAAAATTTGGGTTTTTTAATTACTTTATGTTTATTTTGTGGTCAGATTTATCTAGTTGTGAGAAAGGGAGGCTCCCTATTATTAACGTTTTACTGTCTTTATAAATTCACTCAAGTTTTCTCTAAGATTTTGGATACTACACCACTAGGCACATACTTATTTAATAATAATGTAGCTTCATTGCCTATAAATCATTTAAAGAAGATGTAGTTTCCTTTCTTATCCCTTTAA
Organism: Macrotis lagotis; assembly: GCF_037893015.1. Taxonomy (NCBI): domain Eukaryota; kingdom Metazoa; phylum Chordata; class Mammalia; order Peramelemorphia; family Peramelidae; genus Macrotis; species Macrotis lagotis. The sequence continues at coordinate 488,338,528 of NC_133666.1, forward strand.
TAAGATCAATTATTCATTTTGTTTTTATCTGAGGTCATGCTTGTTACCAATTGTATCTATTTTTTTTAATTCAACAGAAGTATAATATCTTTTGATTCAGAATTTTGTCTTTACACTGTGTGTGTATCTCTGCTTCAAAAGTATTTTTTGTAAACAATATAATGTAGGATTCTATTTTTGATCCATTCTGCTACCTGCTTCTACTTTATATGAGAGTCCATTCCATTTGACATTTATAGTTAGGACTCTTAATTCTATATTTGCTTCCATGCTATCTCTCTCCATTTACCATTTATATTTATCTCTTTTCTTTCCTCTTATTCTTCCCCTTTCCCCTTTAACCATTTTATAAATTTTAACTTTCACTTTATTTTCACTTATGCCCTCTCTTTCCCTTTTATCAGTCCATTCTCTTTTGCTTCCTCTCCCCCCCACTTCCCTGTAGAGTAGGATATATTTTTATACCCAAGTGAAAATTATCTTATTCCCTTTCTGGGTCAAATCTATTAAATATAATTTATTAGGTATTCACACTTTCCCTTCGTTGCCTCTACTATAATCACTTTTTCTGCCTCTTTACCTGGTATTATTTATCAGTAGAACTGTCATCAGTCAAGTACTATCAATCAAAAGTTGATTAGTTTATTGTTTGATAGCTTGATGAACTCAAAGTATTGTCAATCAAAGTACAGTCACATTTGATCTATTGATTGCTTGATTGGGTAATACAAAGCATTGCCTCATAGTCATTAAGTACCCTTCCATCTTCTGTCTCATGAGAAATACACTTCTCAGGGGTGGCTAGGTGGTGCAGCAGATAGAGCACTGGGCCTGCAGTCAGGAGGACCTGAGTTCAAATGTAATCTTAGGCACTTAATAATTGCCTAGCTGTGTGACCTTGGACAAATCATTCTTCACGCCATTGGCATAAAGAAATAAAATATATTTTCAGAAATAAGTTTCTCAAGACTCATAAATCACATCAAATTATAAGCATTTTATATCTTATCACCTTTTCAATTAACTTCCAGGAACTTACAATCCTCATGATTCAAAGAATCTTTCAAAGGCAAATCATTTTATGAACCATTTGTACTCCTCTCCTCCCCAATCATACTCTCTCCCATACTCTTCACTTACTAATTCCCCAAGTATAGTACTTAAACTCTTTTTAAATGAAGCATGGATTAAGTCTCACCCTTCTAAATTGGTCTTCAAAATCTACCCCTCAAGTTACTTATGATTTATTTAACACGAGTCTCCTTTAAATAATTAAAGAGCCCTCTGAAGGTCTCTTTAAAGAATTATGTACTTGATTATGAGGTATAGGAGACTGTGATTCTGCACTACCCAGTATAAGATGTCCTTATCAGGGAAAGTTCTAATCTCTATGTGTAAAACAAGATTAAATTAGGTCAAAAGAAACTGAGACACATAAGTTTAGACTAAACACTCCAGTTTTTTTTTTGTCTGGGCTTTTTGTCTCAAGCATCCTTTCCAATGAAAAGACAAGAAAGAACCATACCCATATCCTCCAAATCCAATCACTTAAATTATATTCAGTCCTTTTACTATCCTAAGAGAAATGCAGTTCTCAAGTATTACAACCCATATAGGGTTTTATACAATTTGATATTCTTGAACAATATTTGTTTTTGTTTTTTGTTGTTTCCCTTTTTCCTTTACCTTTTAATAGCTCTCAAGTGTCAAATATTTGGAAACTGAAATGTCTTTTCAGTTCTGGTCTTTATATCATGCTGTTTTGGAAGCCCTCTATTTTGTTGAAATTTCATCTTTTCCCCTTACAGAATATGCTGAATTATTTTAGGGTAGTAAATTCTGGGTTGTAATCCAAAGTTCTTTACCCTAGGTTATATGTATTCCTGGTCCTGCAGTACTTCAAGTTTTGAAGTTAATAAGTCCTGTGTAAATTTGATTCTGTTTTCTTTGTTTTCAAGGTTTTTTTTTGATGCTTTCAGTATTTTCTCCTTTAGTTGAGAATTTTTGAATTTTGACTATGATAGTCCTTGGAGCTTTTATCCTGGGGTCTCTTTCTGGGGAAGTTCTATGTATTCTTTCAATGACTACTTTGTCTTCTTGCTCCAGTATACTTGGACAGTTTCCCTGACAAGTTACTGAAAGATGTTTTACAGATTCTTATTTTGAAATAGACTTTCTTATAGTCTAATAATTCTAATAATTCACAAATTGTTTCTCCTGCCTCTATTTCAGGTCATTTGTTTTCCTAAAAAGTTCTTTATATTTTACTCAATTTTTTTTCAGCCTTTTTACTTGTTTAATGGCATCTTGTAGTTTTATAGATATGGAGATGTCTATTTGTTCAATTCTAAATTTTTAGGGTTTTATTTTCTTCATTTCATTTTTGTATTTCATTTTCACATTAGTCAGTTTCATTTGTTGAATAGTCACTTTTTCCAGTTGCTTTGTATTACTTTTAAAGGAGGTGATTTCTTTGGCCAAATATATAATTTTCCTACATGTCTCTCATTTCTTTTTTTCCATTTTTCTTCTTCCTCTCTTCTTTGGATTTTAAATTCTTTTTTAACCTTTTCTGTGAGCTTTTGGAACTGAGTCCAACTCATATACTCTTTTGAGAGTTCTGTAGGAAATTTTTCACAGCTTTCTACTTAGGTGGCATTGTTATCAGTTTTGTCTTCAGAGTAACTTTCTATAGTGAGTGCTTTTTTAGCTTTTTTGCTGAACTTTACTGTTTGAACTCTACTCCTGGGGTATAGGGAGCATAAATCATAGTATGTTTGTTTGTTTTTTATTCTGAGGTTGGGATCTGATCCCTGACAATATTTTGCCTATGCAGCCTAGTCTATGCCTTTGCATAGAGATGTTTCCTCCTTTCTATCCAGGTTCTTCCTTTACAGTGGTTTCTTCCCAACACAGGCCTGACTTTTTCCCCAGTGTTCCCAGGGTTCAGCAGTTTTTTGAGGTTATACCTTTCCTTGCAGGCTTGCTACCTAGCTTCTGGGACCTATACTGTTGTCAACTTTTGAGTACCTAGACCTGGATTGCCCCATGCCTAATAGCCTCTTCTGGTTTTCTGGCTCTCTAACATAGCTGGGATTTACTTCCCTTTTTCTATTAAAAAAAACAGACCTTCACTGAAGATCCTCCATGATGTCTTCTACCAGTGAAAACTTCTTTTGATCTTCTCTTTTGGTGGTGGGATCTGTAACTTTATTGTCTGTGCAGAGGCTTCATTTAGATTTGTGTAGGGAAAAGTCCTGGTAGCATGTTGGCTTCATACCACCCTCTTGGCTCTACCCTGGAAGTTCTCTCAAGAAATCATCAAAGATACTTCCCTGATATTTTACAAGCAGAGGTGAAAATGGGAATTGAAAGAATACATTGATCATCTCCTGAAAATGAAAACTTTTAAGAATATTATAGTCAAATTTCAGAGTTTTTAGGTTAAGGAGAAAATAGTTCAAACCTTGATATAGAAATATAGAATCAATTCAAGTTTTGAGGAACCTCAATCAAGATAACAAAAGATTAGCAGGTTCCATCTTAAGACATCATAGGGCTTGGAATACTATATTCCAGAAGGCAAAAAAAATTGTATTACAACCAAGAATCAGCTATACAGCAAATATAAACATGCTTTTTGTTCAGGGAAAAGATGGACATTCCATGAAAACTTTCCTGTTGAAAAGACCAGAGCTGATTTGAAAATCCAATTGTCAAATATGAGACTCAAGTAATGCAAAAAATGTTAAGTTGTAAAGCCAGATAATAAAAGATTTCAAAATATTCAACTGCTTATATTCCTGCACAGGAAAATTATACTCATAACTTATATGAACTTTCTCAATGATTAGGATAGTTAAAAGGAGCATTAATGGACAAGACATAGATAGGAATTGAAAATAAAGGGAAAAGTAATGGGTGAGTGATTAATATGCTGGGAGGAAGGGAAAAGGTGAGGTAAAGGATTAAATTATTTAACATAAAAGAAGAAAGAAAATATTTTCATTTCACATTTGGCTCAGAGAGAGTATACAATACACACTCAATTGGAGCTAGAAAGCTATCTTTCACTGTAGGAAAGAAAGAGGGGAAGGGGATGGGAGAAAATGGGGGATTTAATAGGATGGTGGGAAGTTTGTGGAAGGTAGTAAAACACTTTTGAGGTGCAACAAGGAGAAAGGAGAGAAAGAGAATTGAATAAATGGGGTATGGCAAATAGGATGGAGGGAAATGAAGTTAACAATAGGAATTGTAGGGGGAAATGAAATAGGTTTGCTGGATAAAGACCTCATTTTTCATACAAAGAGAACTGAGTCAAATTAATAAAAAATAATGAAAGACTTTCGCCAATTGATTAATCATCAAAAAATTTGAAAATTTTCCAGATGAGTTTATCAATCTAAGTAGACTAATCCTATAGACAGTAAGTGGATCAGGGGAGACTGCAGAGGTTTGTCTGATTTCTGTGACTTTGCCCATGCTCAGATCCACAATGCAATCTCAGGAAAAGTAGTTTTATTTTCATAGAAGACCAGGGACCCTTCTCACAATTCCAGGGGAGAGAGGAGTGCTTGTGGTCATCCTTAGATCAGAGCATAGGTAAGGAGAACATTCAAAGCCTCTCATAAGTAGGTGAAGGAATTGAGATCCCTGTGTGGTATCTCTAAATACAGCTGCAAATCCCCTCAAATCAAGTAAGGGAAGTAGAGGAAAAATTGGAAAGAGAAAAGAGAGCAATGTAGGAAACTCATGAAAATCAAGTCAGCAGCATTGTGTTGGAGAGACAAAAAAAACATAAAAACCATTTTTGGTCAAATGGAAAAATAAATTCAAATGTCAACTTGAAGAAGAATATCTTAAAAAGCAGAATTGGCCAGAAGGAAAAGGAAATATAAAAGCTCTCTTAAGAAGATAATTCCTTCAAATGTAGAATGGAGCTAGGAAAAGCTGATTAATTTGTGAGAAATCAAGAAAGAATAAAACAAAAACCAAAAGAATGAAAAACTAGAAGAAAAGTGAAATCTCTCACTGGAAAAACAACTGACCTGGAAAATAGATCCAGAAGAGATAATTTTAAAATTATTTGGCAACCTGAAAGACATGCGGAGGAAAAGAACCTGGATTCCAATTTTCAAATCGAAATTGAGGGAATCCACTGATCTCCTCCTGAAAGTGATCCCAAAGTGAAAACTGGGAAGCCATATTCCAGAATTCCCAAGTCAAGGAAAATATATTACATGTAGCCAGAAAGAAACAATTCAAACTATGGAGTAACATTCAGGATAACATAAGATTTAGTAGCTTCTACATTAAGAACTCATAGGGCATGGGGTATGATATTCCAGAAGGCAAAATTGGATTACAGCTTGAGAATCAAATACCCAGCAAAATTGACCATCCTTTTTAAGTGAGAAAGATTGACATTCAGTGAAAAAGGGGAATTTCAAACTTTCCTGATCAAATGACCAGAGCTGAAGAGACAGTTTTATCTTCAAGTACAGAACCAGATGAAGCATAAAGAGGATGGATGGGAAGGAAAAAATATGATAAATCTAATGATGTTGAACGGTTTGTATTCCTGCATGTGAAGATGATACTGTTAATTCATATGAACCTTCTCACTTATTAAGGAAGTTAGAAGGAGCATATTTAGATACATTTCATGAGTCGGTTGAATCTGAAGAAATATCATAAAGATAGATTTAATGGGCAAGAAAGTAATGTACTAGGACCAATGGAAAGGAGAGGTAGAATGTGGTAATTTCTTTCATAAAGAAAGAGGTAAGAAAAAGCTTTTCTAATGGAGTGGAAAGTGAGAAGGTGAGGGGAAATGAGCAATCCTTTATTCTCTTCAGATGTGACTCATAGAGGAAATAATATATATATATATATAGATATAGATATATATATATATATATATATATATATGTATATATATATCTATATCTATATATATATATATATATATATATATATATATATATATATATATATATATATGTCTTAATTAGGTAGAGAAATCTATGTTACCCTAGAGGAAAATAGGAGAGGGAAGGAGTGGGAGAAAGGTGACGGGGGAGTGGAAATGTAGATGATAGAAGAGAGGAAGATCATGGGTGAGGGTAGTCAGATACAACACACATCTGAGGAGGGACTGGGTGAAAGGAGAGAGAGAGAGAGAACAGAATAACATGAGTAGGGAGGATCAGGATGGATGCAAATATAGGTAGCAATAGAAACTGTAGGAAAATATATTGAAGCAATTTCTCTGATAGAAGTATGAAAGACACTGTGATCCATCCCAAAGACAGAGTTATAGACTGAAGCACACTTTTCTTTTCTCTCATTTTATTTTTCTTTCAGTTCCTCTTTCTTTGACATTGGGGGGAGGGGGTGGGGTTATATTCTTTTGCAACATGACTATTGTAGCAAGGTAAAAAAAAATTGAATAATAATATTAACATAAAAAAATAAATGCTATCTACACCAGAGAAGAAATTGAAAAGTCTTAATGCAGACCAAAGCTTATCACTTTCAACTTTTGAAAATTTGTTTTATGGCTTATGATTTTTTTCCTTTCCTATTTTGGTTTTCCTTTTTGTTCTGGTTGTTCTTGCACAACATTATTAATATGGAAATATATTTGATGTAGTTATACATGTATGATCTATTTTAGATTGTTCTCTATCAGGGAGTGCATGAAGGTAAAGAAAGGAGAGAGAAATGTACAACTCAAAACCTTATCAAAAATGATTGCTGAAAACTATTTTTACATATTTTTGGAAAAATAAATAATTTAAATAAAAAGAAAGCATGCATTGATCACTTCCTGAATGGAGTCCCAAAATGAAAACACTAAGAAATTTTGTAGCCACATTCCAGATTATCAGAATGAGGAATAAATACTGCTGTTAGCCAGAAAGAAAGAAATAAAATATCAAGGCATCAGTCAAGATTAGGAAGGATTTTGCAGCATCCAAATTAAAGGATTGAAGAATGTGAAAAATGATATTCTGGATGGCAAAAGAACTTGGATTCAACCATGAATCAGTTACCCAGCAAACCAGCCCTTCTTTAATAGGGAAAAGATGTGCATTTAAGTAAAAGACTCAAATTTTCCTCATATAAAGACAAGAGATAAACTGAAAAAACAATTTTAAAACATGAATATCAAATGATACATGAAGAGATAGACAGGGGAAAAGAAAAGGAATGTGATTCAATAGAATTAAACAGGTTATACACATACATTGAAGGAGGATACTTATAACTCTTGAGAAAGGTGTTTATATTAGGAGTATATATTTCCACGGAAGGTATGTCATGCAGGGCAAAGATGAAGAGAATTATGAATGTAATAGAAAGAAATTGGGTGGAGATGTGAATTGACTACCATGGAAAAAATTTAGAAAACTATGAATGTAGCAGAAAATAAATCCGTAATCTTAAAGGCTGCTAATCTTGTGAAACTGGGTGGAGATCCCCATTCTTCATGTACCATTGATTCATTGTTTAAGGTAAAATTTGAATCCTTCACCTTCTATCTAATTCCAGATCCAGTAAGGTGAAGGGAGTTCACCTTTTGTCCTCTGGATGAGAGGCAAGACAAGAAACCTGGGTTGGACTCCTGCTCAGGGCCACAATATTCTCTAACTTATGGCCCAGCCAACAATTATGTTTTATTTACGCCTTTGCTTTCCTGAATCTGAATAATGATTCTTCATAGGCAGAACCAAACAGAAGTAGCCAGTGGCTACATATGGGCATAAATTGGTTTTAATGGGATAATATAAAAAAGGGATTGTACTAGGAGAGGAGGAAGTTGGAGGTGGAATGGGATAAATTGCATCACAAGAAGAATCTCAAAGCATCCATTTCAATAGAGGGAAAAAAAGGAATTCTCGCTTTAAATGTATTTGATTCAAGGAGTAAAAAATATAAACACTCTTTTGGGTTTCTAAACTTTTCTTACCCTTCAGGGAATTAGGAAGGGAAAGACTAGGCATGGGGAATGAGGGTAGCGGAAGGGTTGGGAAAGAAAGAAGGGACTGACAGGAGGGATAGTAAAGCTGTCAGGTAATGTAAAAAGTGAAAGGGTTATGTAAGCAAAGGGAGGTAAGATGATAGAAAAGTGAGTGAACTGATGGAGTTGGCAATCAGGGGTAAAACCCAGGTTAGGAGGGATAGAGTGAAAGATGTGAGAAAGTACAAATGTAAGGAATATAGGATAAAGGATAAAAAAGAGTTAGTAATCAAAATTATAAATATGAAGGGAAGAACTCTCCCATGAAATTGTAATGGATAGCAAAGTTGAAATGGATAGCAAAATACCAGAATCTTATAATATGTTAGTTACAACAAAAACATCTGAAGCAGAAAGATACATACTGCATAAAGATAAAAGGGTGGAGATAAATATTTTATGCTTCAAGTGAAGTAAAAAACAATAAAGATAGCAATTGCTATCACAGACAAAGCCAAAACCAAAATCTATCTTGAAAGTAAAAGGAAAAAGTAATGAAACTACATTTTCCTAAAAAAATACCATATTCAATTAAGTAATAACAATATTGGAAATATACAGCAAATGGTATAGCATCCAAAGTCTTATAGAAGTTAAACTGAGGTATAAGAAGACATAGGCATCAAACTATACACTTGCTCCAATCCCAGAAAAATCCATCTTCAAATGTCTTAAATTTTTTAATATCATGTCATCAAAACCAACTTATGCTTATACTTTCTATCTTTCACAAAGTATTCTTTCTCAAAATTAGATCAATGGGGGCTGCTAGGTGGCGTAGTGGATAAAGCACCAACCTTGGAGTCAGGAGTACCTCGGTTCAAATCCAGTCTCAGACTCTTAATAATTACCTAGCTGTGTTGCCTTGGGCAAGCTACTTAACCCCATTTGCCTTACAAAAACCTAATAAATAAATAAATAAAATTAGATCAATGGAACCACAAAATTAAGAAGGAAGACAAAGAATTGAATAGAATTTTAGAAACTTCAGATATGGTAAAATTCTGAAAATAACTGAATGGGGATAGAAAGAAATATGCTTTCTTCTCCAGATACTTAGCACTTAGACAAAAGTTGACCAAATATTAGAGGATAAAACCTCAAAGCCAAATATAAAAAGGAATAAAATATTAAATTCATCCTTTTCATCTCATGATGCAATAAAAATCACATTAAATAAGGTGCCGTGGAAAAATAGACAAAAAGATTAATTGGAAACTACATAGCCTAATTTTAAAGAATGAGTAATCAAACAATAAATCATAGAAGTAATTAATAGTTTCATCCAAGACAAAGACAAAAATGAGACAATATGCTGAAATTTGGAGTATTCAGGAGAAATTTTATATCTTTAAAATGCTTACATGAATAAACTATAAACTAGAAGAGATCAATGAATAGGCCTTGAAAGTAAAAAAGATATTGAAAAACAAACTAAAAATCCCCAATTAAATACCAAATGACAAATACTGAAACCTCGAAGGAAGAACTTAATAAAATTAAATATTGGAAAATGATTGAACTAATATAATTCATTTAGTTTTATGAAAATAATCAATGAAAGAGATAAAGCTTTGATCAATCTGATTAAAAATAAGAAGTGATTACTTTTGATATATTAGTAGTATCATCAATGAAAAAGGTGACTTTGCTATATATGATGAGGAAATTTTAGTAGTAAATCAGATATATTTTGTCCAATTTTGTCCTACTTACCAATAAATTTGACAATCTAAGTGTAATGGAAAAACATTTCCAGAAAAAAATAATAAATTGCCTAGAATAACATAAGAAGAGATTAAAATACTTTTAAAAATACATTTCAGAAAAAGAAATAGAAGCCAACAAAGAACTCCCTATAACAAAAATCTACAGTGGATTTTGCCAATTATTTAAAGACTAAATTCCAAATCTATATAAACTCAATTATAAACTCCAGTCAGTTTATATGGTTGTTTCCTTTACTCTCTTTTCCTCAGGCCCTCTCACCTAGACCTTTGTTATTCATCCTGACCCCAAGCTGCTTATTGTCTCTCCAGGAAAAGATTTAATCTGTGAACTTTGAGGACTTGTAAAATTAAAATAATGAGCTTTACCAATTCCAGGGCTAGTTATGAGTTTTTCCCCTTTCATGTCTTTTTCAGCAACATAATTTCATCATGATCATTGATGAACCACAAAGGAACATGAATCTGGCCCTGGACTCACTTGAACTTCTAGAAGGTAGGGTCACCTGAATCATGCCCATCTTTTCCAGATCAGACCAAAGTGAACTCTTAGCCAGTCTTCTTACTTTACTCTTCTCTTGTAATCTGGGAAATTGTGAAGAGAAGCAGTTGTCCTATAAGTTTGTTGTGGGTGTGTGTGTGAAAAGAGGCAATAGACAGGGTACTATTAATGCAGCATCCTAATTTTGGGTGGCTCTTGCTCATACCCCTCCCCCCACCTCAGGACCACATTTTTTTGTGCAACTTGAAATCCTGCAGATTACACATGTGTCATTGTGACTGCCCTCTTTCTAGGTGAAGTTGCATTGTTCTTGCATGGACTTTGGAGGACCACACATGTTTTTGTATGATTATATTTGCTGGTAGATGACCAAATAATAAATTAGCAGTGATTCATTGCTTTGAGCTATAATTGCAAGGATTTTTAGGTTAAAGTTAAATCGGTGTGAAGATTTTAATAAACAGACCTTAAAAGATGGATTTTTAATTTCCCAGTGGTCTTATTGTGCGTTATAAAAACACACAAAATAAAATCTTCAGAGGCTGGGTCTGAGCAAATGAAAGTATATTTGCCTTTCTTGAGAAAAGAACATACTCGCAATATCACAGAGAGTTCCAGAGTTGCACCCAAAGTACAGTAAAGCAAGATGATATAGACCATAAGCACAGTTTTCCCTCCCACTTCTCCCTCTCTTCTCCTTTAGCCCATTGGCTGGGCTTTTGGGGGTACAGTCTATTCTTGGAAAATCTATCCCAGCAACAGATACAAAGAAAAATTGATATATTTTCATACTATTTTTCCCACCAGATAGTGGGAATTTCTAGCAACCTTCACCAACCATGTTAACTAGAATGAAGTAATGTCCATGGTTACAATGTCTTCCAACTCAGGAAAATAGTCTTATCACAAAACAGGTGGCTTTGAGCCTCCTTTGGAATGCAAGATTTTCTTGAAAAGAACAGTTTTTTTTTTTTTAACCCTGAAAGGACTTCACTAGGATTTTTCCACACACTATCCCTAGGAGAGGCTAGCAGAAATTCTTGCTGCCTTTTCCCATTTCACAAGAGAATGGTTGTAAGAAAAGCTTTTTATCTCTTGAGAAATCTGTATTTTTTTATTTGATTTCTAGTTTTTCTCCCTCTTTAGAGTGATAATTGCTTATCTATGGCATTCCCTGCCTTGATATGTCTAATCTTTAATGCTTGCTTTCCCTTCCTGCAAAGAAATGACTTTCTGGAATCCAACAGTCTGGACCCCAGGGATTGTATTAATCTAGTGACTGCAGCTTCAAGGACAGAGTCTTGGCCATGTCCTGTCATTCTCAGTCTATTTCCCCTCTCTCTCATTTTCATTCCTCTCTCTCTCTCTCTTTCTCTCTCTCTCTCTCTCTCTCTCTCTCTCTCTCTCTCTCTCTCCCTCTCTCAGAAGAAATGGAACCTTTTTTTTTTAACAAAACTTTCTCCATCCCTCTGCTGCAACAGTCCCTGTCTGGGAAAGTGGTGGGAGAGGAAAAGGAAGTGTTCATGCCCCAGGGCACCAGAACCTGCTAATCCTTGCCCCAGCTTCTGTAACCTTCTTGTTGCACTTCTCCAATATGTAGGGCAATTTCAAGCCCTCCCTGCCCACATAGCTTTTTTCAGTAAATGCCCCATACCTTCTCTCTAGTTTGGGGGTTCAACCTATCCCTGGTCTACCCACTTGGTCGCTTAGCTCCAACTCCCATTACTAGGGTTTTAGATTGAGCCTGCTTAGTGTGTAGGAATTCAAGTTAGAGTAGGGTGCTGTCTGTGGGAAAAGGGTCAGCCTGACCCAAATTCAGGGAATGTCCAACAGAGTTTCTATAAAATTAATGTCTTGACATTAATTGGCTAAAAGTGTAAATTCTGGTTTGAAAGTTTTCAAAATTTTATTTTTAAAATAAGTGTAAAAAGCTTTATGGAAACTGATCAACCAAAAGTAAACTTATGAACTCTTTCTGGGATATAGGAATTCAGATTCAAGCTCAATTAAGCTGTATTCTAATAAGAAATGGAGTAAAGCTAAATTTTAACACTAGACTGTCACATTTATTATTACTAGTAGTGTTAATGAAATAAATGTTTTAAAATGTAAAGAATGGAAGTATTTGCTATAGAAAATTGGCTTATTTATTATTTTCTCTGTTTAATCTTTTTTAGAAGATAACTTAAAATGTTTAATTATATCAAGGATTTTAATTACAGCTTGACTATTGAAAATCTTAATATATAATAGGAAGCTCCACAAAAAATTATAATTGACCCTAAAATTACTTTCTTTATTAGTGTATATATATATATATATATATACATATATATATATATATATATATATATATATGTATATTAAAGTCAGAGGTCTCTGCAGCATTTCCAACAGTCCTTATCTCTTCTTCACTGACGTGGAGAACTGAGAAGAGGTCACTGGACTTGTCTTAAGGTTTAGCTGAGTGGTCAGAGTCCCTAAAGTATTATTATACAATTAAGTCAATGTGCAATATTTGTTCTACTGAAAATTGAGTCTATACTTGTGTATGGTGGTTTACACTTGAAAGTATGGATATATGTTCAATAAGCCTTACTTTAACCAAGAAAAAAATGGTCTTTGGAAATTTTGTGATAAATAATTTTGTGAAATATTTACATCTATAAGCTAATTTATTGTGGTGTTAATCTAATATTGAAAGCACTTGTTTCCAAACCAGTTTAATTTATGAGACTGAGATTTTGTGTATTCTCTTGGTTGAAGGTTTGGAATGTGGATGGTATATTATAATGTCTCTATTCTCTGCACAAGGTAATACAAAGATTTTTTTTGTCAGATTCAAACTAAATTTAAAATTATGCTATAAAACTGAATAAATGAATGGAGATTTCATCTAATGACTTAATTCTTTAAACATCAGATTATAAAGGTTTTTTATGTGAATTGGAGAAGGCTAGAGAATAAGTTTTCAAAAACTTCTAAATGTCTTTTTGTCTCAGAAGTTTGTAAAACTTTTGTCTTCAATGTGTTTGTAAGAGGAAATATATGTGTGTATATATGTATATGCAAACTTGTATACATATGCATGTGTCTATGCATGCATGTATATATGTGTATATATGTGCACATGTATATACATGACAAGAATAACTTAACATTTGCTATTTGAAAATAAGATAAGGTAGGGAAAATTTATCTATCTGAAATTTTTGTTGACTGAACTGGCAAACATTGTTTCATCTGTTCCTGTTATAAGTCATTTAGTTCTTATTGCTCTTGTTTCAAGAAATATTAATTTTCTTTGTTACTGATAATAAGGGTTAATTTCACTTCGCAATATTCAATCTATATAGTCAACTTTGAAGAAGTCAGGATTGTAGACTCCTTCCCCCTATGTTAATTGCAAATTCAGAAAGACATTAGTGAGGATGTTGGAACACTCATCCTGCTCTCAAAATGTTCTTTTAAGTCCAGGAAGACATAGGTAATCAGACAGTACTGCCGACTTAATTTTGTGTAACTATATGCAAGGTTACTGTTGAGGAAGAAGATTAATAGTTTCCCTTATTCTTTGAAGTTGATAAGTTTTATCAGTTATGTTAACAATTATCTTAAATTCATTTTACCTTTATTTAAGGTTTAACAATATTGCACCTAAAATTAATTGGCTATCTTTTGTGGAAATATAAGCTATTTAGAGTTACTGTGGGCTTAATGAAAAAGATTATATTTAAAATCTATTTTATAAAATCTAATTTATTGTGAACTTTATTGTGAAATCTAAAATATTTTATAAAATCTAATTTATGTGTAAAAATTGAATAATTCATTTACTACTCCACTTGGAAATCTGGTTGTTCCTACTACTTTTCCGTTAATAGGTTTTAATGGTTAGAAGAATTCTGAAAACAATGATTTGTATTTATATCTAAGCATGGTTAATAATTAAACAGGTTTACTGTTAGATTGTTTTTTTATAAAAAGTCCAATTCAAATGTGAATTGGTATTATTGTATTTGTATAGCCAAAGTTTTGCTTATTATAGTTCATTTATATCACAGTCCTTAGGTGCTTGTTCAGTGATTGATAGAATTACTTAGAGTTTTTTCTGGATTTCTTTGCTGATATTGAACATAATCACTGCATTTTTTTAAAGCTGAAGCCATCAAATTCTTTGATTGTTGGAAATTGCTATATTACAATATAAACTGCTACTAATTGAACTGTCTGACATCAGGTATGTTAAACTAAAAGACAACAATATACCAATGAAGCTACTAGTCCTAAGGGTTTAGTATAATATTGCAAGTGGAATTGACATTTAGAAAACAGCATTAGCTGAAACAAGATTCACTTAAAAGAATGACTGACCTGGAACTGTTGAACTCAAAGAAGCAAGGGGGAGACCAAGCTATCAATTTTGGGGAGTACATTTTATTATACATACTATTATATATATTTCATTATATAAAATAATATCCCAAACCCTCAAAGCACATAGCACTGAGTGTCCAGAGAACAAGGTTTTTATCATATTTTTTGAGGGGGGGTGTATTGTGAGCAAGTAGGATACAGAAACAGAGATAGCAGTTTGATATCAAATTTCCACTCTCTTTGAACCTTTGGGAAGCCTGTAAATAAGTGACTCTCTCTGTCTTGGGAAGCATATTAAGACATAAAGCAAGATCTACACTAGGACATATGTTTGCATATGTTGTAATACTATCTTATGGTTCCAGCTGCATCTTGGGGAAGGGGAGGCAGTCTTGGGAGAATGCAGGAATTTTACAGATACAGCAAAATGATTAGGTTAACAAGAGCATTTTGTGTATCTCAGACAAATTTTGTTATATCTCATGATACCAGAGTCAAGCATTTGGGTCCTGTCAGATTATTCTCAGACCCAAAGATTTCCAGTCATTTCTAGTTTATATTTCTGAGGAGTTTCTCAAGTCCCAGAAAGGTGTCAAGGACCCTTTTTATACAGGGATTACACAACTATTAATATTATACTTCAAAACACCTGACAAGTATTTAGTCTTGGATTATTTTAGAATTAAGACATCAGGATATGACTCCTTTTCACAAAAAGTTTCTTTAAGGAAAAGAATATCAGTATAATTAGTGATATCAAGATGATGACTTTTGGTCTTTAAAAAAGTTTTAAAAAGAGATTCATTATTCAGATGGAGGTTTTTTATTCATTTTTATCATAGCTGAAGTTAAAATAGAAGTTTATCCCAATTCACTTATTAGATTTGTGCTGTTCTGAAATGATTATCCAGTGTATTTGTTTTTGCCATTCTTGAACTTTTGGTTACAATTCAATTTGATGTAGAAGTCTTTAATGAATCCATGTTGAATGGGATAAAGTCTGAGATTTCTTCAGTAAAATATTATCGATTGAATTTGGTTAACTATATGCCCCTCCTCCCTTGACAAAGCAAACTTCTGGTATATTGTTGAAGAGTCAACTGACCTCACCTTATCTGTAGATGTCCAGTGAATCATTCAATTTCTAGAGCTAAAGAGATAATCCGGTTTTGATTTTAATTTTATGCTCTTTTCCTGGATTAGCTTGCCAGTCTAGATTGTAAGACTACATTCCTCATTAAAGAGGTTGGGGCAGTGGGGGGTGGAGATCACATTAGGATAAATGTGATTCTTGAACCTTTCGCTTTTGCCTCAATCTCTCTAATTGATTGTGGCCTGTTCCTCAAGAAAGTAATAAAGCTTTCTCTTCAAACTTAATTGATCTCTGAAATTTATTTAAGTGCCATTTGTCCCACACAATGTTGTATTGGAATCTATGTTATTTTGAATTTATTCTGATATTGCCTTAAGAGCATGGACTATGAATTTTGTTCCCTATAGACCTCCTGACTTTTCTTCTTACTGGGCCTCCAGTTTTGTTTACTTAATCTTTTTTCTCTCCAAGGTGAAAAGCTGTGCACCTTAAATGGTGGCTTCACAGTTAACAACCTTTGGAAAATACTGTCCCAGCCTCCTTTCAGTTCTGAAGATGTTCCAGAAGAAGAGAAACACACCCTAATTCCAGAAATAATTCAGGGTTCAAAAATTTTCTGGAGATATGTAGGAGAATGATCTGTTGAGCTTGTGTTCAGAGTTCTCATTTGACTTCATAAACTCCAATCTGTTTCAAATTCTCTCATATTGTAAGATATAATTTCTTTGTCATGAAAATTTGCCAAGATAAGAACAACCTCAGCTCCTCCCTTTACCTCTCCAGTTTTTCACAATGGGTAACTGAGCTCAATTACATAGGGTGAATGGGATCTCCCCTTGAATATTCCCTCCATGATATTGGAAAGATTCTAAAAGGTAGGCATATACTTTTCTCCTGATCTGATTCACTTGAGTCTAACCCAGTAGGTTCTTATGGCAGTTTTCCTTTCTCTCTTTCCCTAAGGCATTCTTGCCTGAACCTTTGTTATTCAGTCTGTCCCCAAGTAGCTTCTTGTTTCTTCTCCAGGAAAATAGTTATATCTTGAACTTTGCAAGTTTGTAAAACAAAAATCCTGAATTTTCTTAACTCAAAGGGGAAAAAAAAAAACTTCTGTCCAATTTCTTCTATGACTACAATTTGGTGTTAATATCTAAACAAGGAAGAGTCAAAAGAGGCAAAGAAAACTAAAGACTAATTTCCCAAATGACTGTTAATAGAAAATTTTTATATAAAACATGAGCAATGAGATTAGATTCAGTATTCACTAGTAGTATAATAGAGTCTGATCAAGTAGGAACTATACCAAAAATACAGGATTGGTTTACTTTTAGGAAAACTATCAGCATAATTGGTCACATTGATTCAAAGAAATATGGGCATAGGGAATATAGAAATTATTTGGAAATAAAATTTTGTAAATCTTCATTTTTCCTATTTTATTTTGTTAAAAACCCTGCATCTTGACCTTCAGTTTAACTTGGTTGTGTTCGCATTAGTATGGCAAACTAGGTTAAGGCAGGCTCTAAAATAATGTCCCACACCCTCAACCCCTCCCCAAAAGGCAAACTCTCCAATGAGGGACTTGGGCAGATCTCAAGTCACCACCTCTTTCCATGGACCCTGAGGGATTTCAGGGGATTTCCAGCTAAGTTCAGGCGCTCTCTCTCTTTTTGTTTTCCAACTTCTCTTTTACTTGGCAGCTGTTCTGCCTCATAATTAGTTAGCAATCCAGATGGTTTTCTTTAATCTATCCTTAATATCTCTATCAATTTCTTTTGCGTTGTAACTTCTTTTGAATAAATATCTATTTTCTATTTACCTTGCACTCTTGGGTCAAATAGTAATTCTTCATTTAAAAAAACCAAACCCACTGCAACAATATCAATTGCAGAAATCAAGGGATTAACTCAAAAGATGATGGAAAAGCTTTTGATGAAATGCAGCACCTATTCATATTAAAAACATTAAAAATCAAGAATAAATGTAGTTTTCCTTAAAATGAAAAACTATATAAAAATCTTCCTCAAGTATTATATGGAATGGTGATAAGCTTGGTGTATTCCAAATAACATCAGGTGTGAAACAAGGATGCCTTTTATCACCATTATTATTTTAACATTTTATTAGAAATGTTAGTTTTTTGCAATAAGGGAAGAAAAAGAAATTGAAAGAATTAGAATAGGCAGTGAGGAAGCAAAGCTCTCACTATTTGCAGATGATCTGCTGGTATATTTAGAGAATTCTAGAAAAGATAAATTGAAATAATTAACTTCAGCAAAGTTGCATGACATAAATTAATTCTGCAAAAATCATCAACATTTATATATATATATATATATATATATATATATATATATATATGTTAACAAATTTCAATAGTAACAGATAGAAAGAGTAATTCCATTTAAAGTAACTGCAACCAACAGAAACTATTTTATAGTTTATCTGCAAAGACAAACCCAGGTATTATATGAAAACAATTGCAAAAGACTTCTCTTAAATTAAAATCAGATCTAACTAACTGGAAAATGTAAATTGCTCATGGATAGACCTAGTTAATATAACAAAAATGTGACAATTGTCCCTAAATTAAAATACTTATACAGTGCCAACCAATCAAATTACCAAAAAAAATTTCTTATAAAGTTAGAAAAGTAGTACCAAACGTCAGCTGGAGGAAAAAAAGGGCAAGAATATCTGGGGAAAAATCAACAAAAAAATGCAAAGGATGGTGGTCCAGCTGTACCATATATGATATGATATTTTGATGTAGAAATAATCAAAATTATTTTGAATTGGCTAAGGAATAGTGTGGTGGATTAATGGAATAGTTCAGCTACAAAAGAAAAAAGGAGTAAATGACTAACATAATCTAATTTTTGATAAATTCAAAGAATCCAGCTTCCAGAATAAGAATACAATATTTGATAAAAATGTCTGACAAAACTGGAAGAATATGTCAGAACTAGGCATAGATCAACATATCATACCAAATTCCAAGATAAGGTTGAAATGCATACATGATTTAGATAAAAAGAATGATACCACAAGGCACATAGGAATACAAAGCATAGTATATCTATCAGATCTATGAAAAGGAAAGGAGTTTATGACTAAACAAGAGATAAAGAATATCATGAATTGAAAAATGATGAATTGAATACATTAAATTAAAAAGATTTTGTAGAAATAAAACCAGTGGAGCCAAGATGAAGAATTGTAGAAAAAAATGGGAAGCAATTTTTATAATTAACATTTCTGATAATGGACTCATTTCTGATATATGTTTTTGATTTATATAAATCAAAAACATGTATTAGAAATATATGTATATATTTATAAGAATGCAAGTCATTACTTGTTGAGTCCCTTTCTGGACTCCCTCATTCGTTCCCAGGCGAGCTTTGGAGGGCCAGGAGACAAGGAAGACAAGTTTCTCCCTTACACCAAGATCTCTATTTATTGAAGCAAATACCAGTGTTTAAATATCCTTCCTAGTCCCTTAATCCACACCCACTCCCCTGGAACTTAGTAAAATAATGCTCTGGTGCTCAAGAAAACCAGGTGATGATAGTTTACAACATTCCCACACACAGCAGTCCATAACATATCCCCTTTCTTGTCTTTTTTTTTGAAGCAAAATTATTACATAATGAATACCGCAGAAGTTGTAAACAAAAGTTCAAAAACAGTATAAACATTAGCAAAAGCCAATATTCTCAAATTCCTTGAAATACATTTCATCCCCAACTTACAGACAAAGATTATAAAATTTTTTCTTTTGCCAACAAAAGACGACCTTTCAAAGCAATCAAATTCAAAATCCAAACTAAAAGGACTAACATTTAACTTTACCTATTTCAGAGTTTGAAAAAAAACACAAACACAGAAAACAATTCTTTTGTATTTCAAGCTTATCAAATTAAGACTCTTGGACACCCTGAGCAGCACCAAAACCTCAAAATATAGAAATATTTTCCCACGTCTCCTGGTCAGTGGAGGGATGTAAAAATGGCCTATTGATGATTAAATACACATGACACACCAATTAAGACAGTCAACAGAAATATAGAAATATAAGCCATTGGCACAGGTTTCAAAATCGATATTTACAAATCCCAGAAAAGCAGTCTTGCTTCCCCTTTTTTCTAAACTAATTCAATCATGAAATTTCCCAATCAATAGCCTAAGAAAAACATAGTCATTTCCCAACCCCCCTCTCCTTCCCAAACCAGGATGAAGTCATGGGTGTCCAATTATTTCTAGAATAAGGTTTTTGAAACATGAACTTGAGTTTCAAAGTTTCAAAAAGAAAGCTTTCCTTTCTCCCTCCCCCCTCCCTCTGCGGAAAGTGGGAATGGTGGAGAATAAAAGAGAGCATTTGCAATTACTTGGGTTGTAGACAGTACAATTTGGAGTTGTTCCATTTTCTAAATTGCAGTCAACACCATTACAAACTGTCCAATAGCATGTGACATTTTTGCTCTCAACAAAGGAAGTGCAGTTAATGTTCAATTTACAGCCCTTTAGTGCCAAAGCAATGGGCCTAAGTGTGCAAGTCTGTAGGCTGGAAAGTGAAACCCACTGTGGCTTCTGGAATGAAATTCATTGTAAGTGTCAGGGTCTGCATCAGGGTCATGCTTAACCCCCATAGCACAATCAGGCAGGTCGCAGAAGCCAAAAAGATTGGCAAGCAGGTTTTCCACATCCTGTTCAGTGGAGGACTGCTGCTGAGGAAGAAACTCTATTCTCTGCAGTGCTGCCTCAGAGATTCCACTTCCAACTGATTGCTCAGTATTGAACACTTATCACTTTCTCTGGCCTTGGAGCTGGAGCTTGGTCCCCCTTCGACACTGCCTCACAGAGACTCTACTGCTCAACTCAACAGCAGCCCCAATCAGAGAGTCTGTGCTAATTCTTGACCCTAATTGACAAAATATATATATATATCTTCCCCACAATATTGTAGGGAGTCCTTCAACTGTGAAAGGACTGACAGTCCCTGCTTTATTTTCTTTTCTCCATTTCAATGGTTGATAATAAATTTCTATTTCCTTTCTACCTCTAATGCCTACTAGTTTAACATTGGCAGCCTGTTTAGGCCAAGCTTGTGGCCAGTTCTTTTTAGGGAACACAGTCCAATCTGCCCCAGTGTCAGTTAAGCCCTAGGAAAGCAATGTATTCTACTTGCATAACACAAAGTAGTTTTTCTGAAGAAATCATGATTGTAAACATTATTTTATTGTGATTTCTCTGTTTTGGCACCGTTTTCAACTCATTTTCCTTGCTACTTTTACCAGATCTTGAAAAAAAACATGTAACTGGGCTAAGCATTGGTTTTTATTTATGTAGCTACCATCATCATTAGTATTCATTATTTCAATAGAGAAAATTTCCACACTCATGTGCTCGAGCACTAAAGGTATAATGTGAGTATACTCTGGATTAGGTGGAGCCAAAATGACTGCAAACTATTCATCTATTAATCGTAAAGGGTGAATAGGTACTTCAGTAGAAACACATGGAGGCACCCTAAATTTCACACCACTTTTGACCGTTAATAGTGTGATATGGGTCGGCTTGCTGCCAAAGCTTCATACTGGTTTTTCCATTCCATTTCCTGCTCGTCCTGTACTGTCAGACACCCATGATTATTTTTGAGGGGCCCCGGGGAAACAGCCATTTTCCCCATTTAAATTTTCTTGTCTACATTCTGATGCCCAATATCCTGCCCTTTCCTGGCACAGAGTTTTAGGATGATTTTCCCTGACCTATCTGGGTTTAGCTCCTTGGGAACTCCCTCCATCAATCTTTCTTTAAATGTCCAGGTATTCCACAAATAAAGCAAGTCAATTTCTCTTTATTTCTCATATGCATATTAGCAAATGCCTTTTTCATTAATTCTCTATGATACACATGAGACCCTACCCTGTCACATCTTTGAATCATTTCCTCAATGGTGGTATCCCTTCATAAGCCAATCATTGCTTTATGACAATCAGCTAATTATTCATACAGCTATTCTCACTATATCTCCTAAAGTTGTTCCTACTGCCTCCTGTAATGGGGCAAAGAAATCTACAAAATCCTCATCATTTTTTGTCTAATAAGTGCAAATGGTTCTTTTATCATTTTGTATTGGAAATGTCCCCAAGCATTCTTTACATAGGTAGCAATTCTTTCATATGTTGCAAACCCATAATATATTGGTCTGCATTGCTGAAAAATTGACCCGTGCCACTTAATTGTTCATAATATGTGGTAGCTTTGGGACTTTGTGTATTCCTCAAAACCATCTATCTACGTTGTTTTATAAACTATCCAATTTAGCCAGACAAAAGGTGATCTTGGCCCATATTCCCCCACTACCTTCTTCAGATCTCTGTCTGCTTTTATATCAGGTGGCTTATTTCTTCACCTAAGGTTTCCTGGATTAAAAGGATCTGGTTCCTCAATAACAGGATATGACTGAAACTCAGCTCCTAGATCCATCAAACTGTCCTCCCTGATCTTTTGCTTTTTCTATGGCCTTTTTACTGCTGAAGACTTCTCTCAGTGCTGTAAGCCTAATCATAGGCTTTTCTTGATAAAATTTCTATATTTCATCTGCCTCAGGCCATGGTATGAAAACACTTTCTCTTTACCTATGCTTTCCTCCACACCTCCTTATACCAACTTCCTTAACATCAGCCCCATGGTAAAC
The DNA here is from genome assembly GCF_037893015.1 of Macrotis lagotis. Taxonomy (NCBI): domain Eukaryota; kingdom Metazoa; phylum Chordata; class Mammalia; order Peramelemorphia; family Peramelidae; genus Macrotis; species Macrotis lagotis. The sequence continues at coordinate 488,360,956 of NC_133666.1, forward strand.
TTGTTATCTTCTCCAATGTCTTTTGAATGTTGCCTGGAATTTTTCCTTGCTTTTATCTACTGGTCCTTATCTCAAACTTTACTCAGATATCTCCGCCTTCCTGTCCCTGTACAGGTGCCATATGTCGAGTCACTATTCAGACATCATATGCTGAGTCTCTTTCTGGACTCCCTCAATCTTCCACAGCCAAGTGTTGGACAGACAAGGAAGATAAATTTTCCCCTATACTCCAAGGTCTCCATTTATTGAACCAAATACCAGTGCTTAAATATCCTTCCCAGGCCCTTAATCCACTCCCACTCCCCTGGAACTTAGGCTCTGGTGCTTAAGGACACCAGGGGATGATTGTTTACACTGCTCCCACATACAACAGTCCCTGAAAATTGCCCAACTGATGAATTGTCAAAGGATATGAACAGTTTTCAGTTGAAGAAATAAAAACTATTTATATTTCATAAAAATGCTTTAAATTATTAGTGATTACAGAAATGCAAATTAAATCAACTCTGAGGTACCATCTCACAACTATCATATTGACCAATGTGACCAAAAAGTCAAATGATCAATATTGGAGAAGTTTTGGGGAACCTAGGATACTAATGCATTCTTGGTGGAGTAGTGATCTGATTGAACCATTCTGAAAAGCAATCAGAAACTATTCCCAAAGGGCAATGAAATTGTACATACACTTTGATTCAACAATACAACTATGACATCTGTATATCAAAAAAGAAACTTAAACTTACATATAAAAATATTTAAAGCAGCTTTCTCTGTAGTGTCTATGAATAAGGAATTGAGAGGATGCACATTGATTGGGGAATGGTTGAACATAATGTAATATTATGGAATATTACGATTCAATGGACTTCAGAAAAGCCTGGAAAGAGTTACTTGAACTAAGGCTGAGTGAAGTGAGCAGAACCAAGAGGAAATTGTATACATTGGCAGCAGTGTTTTGTGATGATCAAATAGGAAGGATTTAGTTCTCCTCAGAAATACAGTAAACAAATATCATCCACATTCAGAGAAAGAACTTTGTATTCAGAATGTAGAACAAAGCAAGCTATTTTAATTTAAAATATTTGTTTTATTTTTTATCCCTTTAATCATCTTTTGTTCTTTCTTTCTTCAGAATGGTCACTGTCAAGGGGAACAGGGAGAGAAAGGAGGAGGGAAAAAACTGAGGATCTCAACATGTAACCAAAATAAGAATGTTAAAAGTGATCTTTGCATCCAATAATAAATAAATTTAAAGCTAAAAAGAAAAATTTGAAAAAGTAAAAATAGTATTGAAATTCAAATTGAAACAGACTGATTTATTTTGATATAATAATTTCATACAGTCAGGAATTGTTTTCTTCATTATTAAGGTTTTTCTTAATAACCCTCAACACATTTCTTTTCTTTAAAAATTCAATTGTCATTACAGGATAGCAGAGATGACCGGTTCTTTTTGTTTTCAAATGTACAAAATAAAAATAAAATTTCCCTGATTTGTAATTACTATTTTTTGTAGAGACCGTCCAGAGGTAATGCAGTTTACAACACTGGATTTGTAATGTTATCCAACTTCAGATGTTTACTATTGATGGTGGGGATGCTATATAATTTTTCAATGCCTTTATTTTTTTCTTTTTCCTTAAAATGAACAAGTTAAAAATAAATGAATAATTAAAATAAAATGATAAAGTAATGGTTTGAATCAGTGACCACTAAGATATTTTCTGTCTCCAAAACAGTAATACTTGGTTCCTAAGAAAAACATAATTTGATCCTGATCTCCACTGAAAAAAACTATTCTTTCATTTCCATTGGCAAGATTATGCCATTTCAATATCCAATATTCAATATGCCCCAAATGGAACACATCATATTTCTGACCAATTCTCCCTTTTAATTTCATTAATTGTTTTGAGGCATCGGTTTTTATGTTAATTAATAAGGTTTGGAAACTTGGAGCTATTTCATATTGATTCTGCTGCCTTAAACTTCCCATTGAACTATTTTTGAACCCAAACTATTGCCATACTTCAAAAGTCCCACAATTTGGATTCTCCCTTCTGTTTCCATGATAGTCAGGATTTTTTCAGATCTTTAGTTATTTCTTTTCTTGTCTATTTTCGAATCCTCTTGAATATTTTCCTCTCTTGCTACATCTTTCATTTCCAAATCATCATTCCCAAGATTCTGGAAATCATCTTTGAAAAAAATATCTGAACATATCACTCACCAAAATATTTTCTTTTAAAAAAACTATGATTTGATTTGTTTTGAAAATCGTATAAAACAATTCTTCAAAGTGTGTGTGTGTGTGTGTGTGTGTGTGTGTGTGTGTGTATAATTTGTTTTCAAATTAGTAGTTTCTACCTATCATTTATAGAAAGTTTTGAATTTTACAAATTTTCCCCTACCCCCCACTCCCCCCTAGAAGTTAGTCTGATAATCTTTACATTGTTTACATTGTATACATTGATTAAAATTGAATGTGTTGAGAGAAAAATAATATCCTCAAGGAAAATAAAATATTAGAGATAGCAAAGTTATGTACTACATAAGAGATGAAAAAAAAATGAAGGTCTTTCGTCTTTATTTAAACTCCACAGTTATTTCTCTGGATAAAGATGGTATTCTCCATTGCAGATAAAAATAAATCTTTCACAATGGATATTTGAGACAGTTCTGCAAATTTGACTTGATTTTCCCAGGGCTCTGATAATTAACATGAATTTATCAGATCCACAGACAATTAAGATAGATGGATTATAGATATATTATATAGATATAGATAGATAATAGATGTTAGATAGACAGACAGATAGATAGATGATAGATGACAAGCAGACTTAGGTATAAATAGACATCTGAGTCAGAAAATGATTCTTGCTGACTCAAAGCCAGCTCTCAATTCACTATGCTGCACTAACATTAAAGAAAGTAAAATGAATAAAAAGATTTTCTTTTGGTACATATGTCTAGAATCTACCTTTCTATCCTTTAAAAAATTATTCACTTAAAGCAATGAGGTTAAATGACTTACCCAAGTTCACACAGCTAGGTAATTAATAAGTGTCTGTGGCCGGCTTTGAATTCAGGTCCTCTTGAATTTAGAACCAGTGCTCTATCCACTGCAGCACCTAACCACCCAAACCTGATTGTAGTTTTAAGGTGAAGTCTGTTTAAAATATATCAATTTTCTAGTTTCATACATTATTTTTTTATGTCATTTAATGCTTACATTCTCATGGAAACAAACACTTCTTTTATTTGAATAAATTGTGCTTTGGGAAGCAATCTCCACTTAATCAGGATAGTATTGTAACTGCAGAAATATCCTTGCATACCTACATAAGAATATTACAGTTTTAGCTAGTATTAGAATGTTTATTTCATGATTTCACTGAAAAGAGACAGTCATAGCATCTTTTTATAAATATGCTGGAAGAAATAAAGAATTATGGTTCCTTCATTGCCTTGTTCATTAGGAATACTCTTTGGGAAAATAAAAACTTGGATTGGATTGGACAATGAAGTTCTTTTATGTCCCACAGGGTAACTTTGTTCTGTGCTAGTATGCCTTTTCTGACCATGGTACAAACATTAGGCAAAATAGCATTCTACAAAATGCTAAATCTTTTATGACCAGTAGTATTTAGCTTTTATAAATCAGATACACAACTGATTTAAGCAGACTAAAGACTTAATAATATTTCCTGCACAATTATTCTAGTATTGTCTGAGTGTATTAAAAGTATGACATTGAGGGGCGGCTAGGTGGCATAGTGGATAAAGCACAGGTCCTGGAGTCAGAAGTACCTGGGTTCAAATCCGGTCTCAGACACTTAATAATTACCTAGCAATTTTGTATGTGTACATATATATGTGTATATACAAACACAGTATGTTTTGCATGTATATGGACACTATATATTTTGAATATTCGCTATATGTTTATATATTTATGTCTGCATATGTATTGCATGTATATGTATATGTATTTATGTGTGGGTATATATGCAACAGCTATTCTATACATATAACCAAAACATTAAATAAAAATTTTCTTTACCACTGTTTTTATACTGCATGTAACTTAGTAGTAGACAAGAAATTATTATTACCCCATATACCCAGATGCATTTTCATTAAAAAACATGCTAAAAGACCTACATGCAAACTTCCTAAAGGGAATGAATAAAAGTTATGTAACCATGCCCCTGTAACTAAACTAAACTTCAGCATAATCTAAGAGCTCCAAAATAGATATATCCAAGGATAATAGTGAAAAAAAAGTAACCATTGCCATTTGATTTTGGATTCTTCTTGCTTCTATTAAGGGATATTAAATTATTGCCTAGTTTTCTTTCTGAACTCAGTAATGCATTCACAGCCTATATTCAGACTAATCCCTCTATTCCCAATACCTTGAAGCTACTCAGCATTAATAGGTCAAATTTTGCTTTATTTTACCAAAGTCAAGACCTCAAAATCAATTTGATGGCAATTCTATCTTATAGCATCAACTGACATCAGTTTTCTTCTTTACCTCTTCTGTGCTTTTTAACTGCTTTGACTTTCCTCATTATCATATTTGCTCTTGGAGAAGCAACCAACTGTTACCTTGTTTTATTATATTCATCCCTTAGTATATGAATGCTTAGTAATGATGCACAGGAAATTATATGTATATGTACATATGCACATACATACAAATATTTACCTGTATATGCATATACATCTACAATCATCCTTGATCATGTAGGCATCAACAAATTTAATCATCATTTCTTTTATACTTGTGTGTTGCCATCAGTGTAGTGAAGGAGAAAGAGTATTGACTATGAAATCTGAGGATCTGGGATTAAATGTAGTCTCTATTCTTTGTTACATATGTAATTTTGAGAAAAATTCTTAAACTAAGTCTAAGTTTCCTCTTTTTGAAAATGTTGGGTTAGATGATCTCTAAGTTCCTCTTAAATCTTAAGTATTTCATCCTCTGGGGATCCTTCTGGGGATCATTTTTTTTAAATTTATTTTTGCCATCTTCAAAATAGAAGTAAATAATTTACCTTGAATGTAAGTGTCCTACTGCAATAATATATAGCATAAAATCATATATACTTTCCTAATCTTTTGAAAATTTATTTAAATCTGTTTTCTTTTAAATATTTACTGTGTACTTTAAATAACTACTGTGTAGTTCCACATAAGATATTTGAAAAATGTAGAAAATAATGAAAAATGGTCTCTTACAGATAATAGCTTATAGTAAACTAAGAAGATTTAAGATCATGAGAGTGTAAAAGGAAGACAATAAATTTTCAAATGTTAAAATAAGGGATTCTATCCATTTCTAATTGAAGAGTGAAAAAAACAAACCTACCTCTTTCATCTGCCAAGATAAAAATCTATTAGTAGGATACTAGAATTTTTTTTTTCTCTTAGAGAAGACAAAACATTTAAGATGAAGAAAGAACTCTTATTCAGAACAGGTATTCATCAAATTAACAAAATACATCTTTATAACCACAGTCTATCTGAGACAGTTAATAATTGTTTCTCCCATTTTTAGATAACTTGTTCTACTCTCTTTATCTTTGGAAATAGTCTTTTCAAATCAGTGACATTTTTCCCTTCTTACCAAAGCCAGATAAATGTCAGGTTATATTTTATTTATATTATTAAACCCAAAGGCTACTAGTTGTATCAAAAAATTTATTTCAAGAATAGAATCCTGTTAATAATTCTACCAACATATATGTTTAAACTTCAAAATAGAAAGTCTAGGACTTCAAGAACACAAACAAGACAAAATACCAAATGAATTAACCAGCTCACTTCCTAACCCTTTCCCCCCATATTCCCCAACAGAATAGTGCAAATATTCACAACAGAACAGTCTCAAATTCTGACCTGACCTCCACTTCCTTTTTCCTTTTGGCATGGAGAATTACCAGAATTTTCGCAGGTTGTAATACTAGTATTCTGTTCTATAATAGCTCAACCCCAGGAAGGAAAGACAATGAATGGGGAAGTTTATGTAGTTGAAAATAGCTCACCTATTCACAATTCCAGATGATTCTGTAGGAGAAAGTGAGATTAGTGATTTTGCATAGCTCTCCTTCCCTTAAATCTAAGTCACTTGCATGTCATGGCACCATCTTCCTGATGTCTCAGTGCTCTTTGAGAAGGGAGGACAAGCAACAGTATATCTGAGTAGTCTGGGCTGCTCCAGAGTACAAAGCTTGCTTTCTCTTTCTGTCTTTGTCTTTCTCATTGTGTGTGTGTGTGTGTGTGTGTGTGTGTGTGTGCGCACACGTGTGTGTGTGTTTGTTTCTCTGTGTGTGTGTATGTGTCTCTGTCTCTCTCTATTTGTCTCTGTCTATCCCTCTGTCTCTCTCTCTTTCTCTTTCTCTGTTTTTGTACCTCCTGGTCTCAGCCCCTTTCTGTCTCTGTCTCTGTCTCTGTCTCTGTCTCTGTCTCTGTCTCTGTCTCTGTCTTTCTCTCTCTCTGTCTCTCTTTCTCTCTCTCTCTCTCTCTCTCTCTCTCTATATATATATATATATATATATATATATATATATATATATATACATATATGTCTTTCTATCTTTGTCTCTGTCTCTCGCTGTCTTTCTCTCTGGGCTCTTTCTATTTCTGTCTCTGTCTTTCTGTCACTATATTTTTCTGTCTCTCTGTGTTTGTCTCTCTCTGTGTGTCTCTGTTTCTCTGCTCTGTCTCTGTCTGTGTCTCTCCTCTCTGTATATCTCTATTGCTCTCTCTCAATCTCTCTCTCTCTCTCTCTCTCTCTCTCTCTCTCTCTCTCTCTCTCTCTCTCCCCTTTTCCCCCCCTTAATTTTTCCACACTAATGTATCTCACCATTATCAGTGGATACTCTACCCAAAGCAATATAGCTTTTATCACAGAAACCTGACTAGATATCTTGGTTTTTACCAGTCCCAAATCACTCTGACTCTCAGATCATCCTACAATTTGTTCCAGGCAAACCTCACTTGGTCATTATTTGGGCATGGTCTAGTTATGAATGAACATAAATAGCAATATGTGATATTTTTACCAGAAATCCTGAGTATCTTCTGCTCACATATCAATTTGTTTTTGACTTTGTAAGAGACCATTCTTTGTTTCATTTCTTTCTTACCTGGCCTAATAGATAAAAGGGGGTTGCTTCAGTCAAACTAAAACCACTTAAAGACATTAGCTTATAAACAGTCAACATTTCTACTACTTCCTGAGGTATCTCTATTCATTCTGATCCATATCTGGTCACTGGACCTAGATGACTCCAATTAAATGTCATAGCATCATCTCCCTAATTTCATGGTCCCCTTCTAGAAGGAAGAATTAGGGCAGCTGGGTAGTGCAGTGTATAGAGCACGGACCCTGGAGTCAGGAGGAACTGAGTTCAAATCAGGCCTCAGACACTTAGTAATAACCTAGCTGTGTGGCCTGGGGCAAACCACTTAACCCCATTTGCCTTGCAAAAAACCTAAAAAAAAGAAGGAAGGATAAACAACAGCAACAATAAAATCTATCCAAAAGGATAATGCTTTCCCAAATTAATGGGGATTTTCAAATTTCAAATTTGACAAATGGAGTCAAGTTTTAAGTGGAGAAGTGTTCTTTGTAGGTGCGTCAGAGAAGTAAAGAATATGGTGAATGAGAAATAATATGTGTTTGGATGTGGGGTTGTATATAATTTCACTAAAGTTTATGGAATAAAAGCATAATAGAGTTGAGATCAATTCTGTTGTCTCAAAAGTAAAATTACACTGAGATCTAGATTGATGAAGATAAAGGACTAGTAATTTGAGGACAAAGAGGCAGGAAGTTAATATACTATGAAGAACTGGATAAGGAATTGACACTTTATACAGCAAGCAATTAGAAGTCATTGAAATATTTTTTTAAGAACATGAATGCCTTAGTATTATCTAATTTAGTTCTAGATGGGATCTTAGAGAATTTCATGTGTAGGACAACATTACATGAGCTAAATAGGGACAATTATTCTGCAGACTGTGTGAAAGAAAGATAGAACAGTAATGAAACTTAAATTTTGAGGACAGGAAAATAAGAGGTCACTGTAATAATTGAGGAGAAAGATAATGAAAACTTGTCTTAGAATTGTAGCAATGAGTTTTAACTGAGGATCGGAAAAAAGGGGATGCAATATATATTCCAGAAATAGAAATGACTGGATTGTCAACTGATTGCATGTGGAAGATAAGTTAGAGAAAAAATTCAAAACTGATGTTGGCTATGAGAGTATAGGAAGATATTTGTGCTATTAACAGAGATAGCCAAATGAAAAGGAGAAGGAAATATTTGGGGAGATGGGGAAAAAAGAAAGATTTGTTTGACTTTGAGTCTGTCAGAGATTTTCAATATACATTTAGGAATACAATTCTGGAACTAGGGAGAGAAGTTTTTGCTATATTATTGTTCAGGAGTTTCAGGAATGTTCAACTCTTCAGAAGCCACTTGAGATTTTCCTTGCAGAGATAGTAAAGTAGTTTTCCATCTTCTTCTCTAGATTACTTTAAATATGAGGATGCAAAGGTAACAAAGGTAAAGTGAGTTACCCAAGGTTATACAGCTAGTGACTATCACAGGTTAGATTTGAACTCATGTCTTTCTGAATTCAGTCCTGAGATCTCTCTCCATTAAACCATCTAATGATCCAGGGAGAGTAGTAAAGACATAAAATTTGGATTATCAATATAGGAATGAAAATTAATGCCATGAAAATGGATAATATTTCAAGAGGGGGATTTAGGTTGTTCTTAGGTTGTCTGCTTGAATTGAATTTTGTCCTTTTATCCAGAAGTAGAAAATTATTATTATTATTATTATTATTATTATTATTATTATTATTATTATTATTTTGCAAGGTAGTGGGGTTAAGTGACTTGCCCAAGGTCACCCAGGTAGGTAATTATTAAGTGTCTGAGGTTGGATTTGAACTCACATCCTCCTGACTCCAGGGCCAGTGCTCTATCCACTGTGCCACCTAGCTGCTCCAGATTTGACCTTTTTGTAATGCTATTTTTTCTTTTTCTTTTTCTTTATTTGATAAGAAATTTCCTCATTAGAGAAAATTCCTTCTGTATCTCTCTCCAAGTATGAAAATTAACAACTCAGGCAAGACTAATAACATTAGCTACTTTTGTATTTCATTAAAAATATAAATGACATTTCTTCGGTGACATTACTCCTATCTATCAAAGGCAATACTTGAATCCAAGTATTTTTTTTTTACCTCAAGGAAAGCTTTCTATTTACTATAGCATGCTGCCATTCTGTTTATATCCATGAGAAAGAATGATTACATGAAAATGGAGAGATCTTGTTCAGCCAAATTCCTTTGATCACATAAAGGGAAAATAATCTCTGTGTTTTGAATGTTCTAAATAAAATATTCAATTAACATATTTTGTATGTTAAGTATTATCTAGCCTTAGGATTCTGGTGTCAAATTCATCTTTTCATATAATATATATATATATATATATATATATATATATATATATATATGTGTGTGTGTGTGTGTGTGTGTGTGTGTTTGTGTGTGTGTGTGTGTGTGTGTATTTATACATGGCATCATGCAGTCAATCCAACAGTGCTTAAGAACTTTTAGTACACATGATGGTTTGAAGGATAAAAGGGCTTCTTAGGATTCTCATAACTGAAAACTGTTTATACTTTCAACTTCACCTTCAAAATGCCATGAAAAGATGTGACATTTTTTTTTGTCCACTATATAAAAACAGAAATAGGGAAAAATGGATTTTTCTTGCTCTTAAATGTTATATTATAGGAATAGTAATATAATAAATGGAAATTACTAACCTTAAAAAGAATTTTTTCTAGTACTGCAAACATAATCACAGATCCATTTTTTATAAATGCCTTATTTTTTGTAAGGAATAAAGGAATTGAAAGGTAATTTCAAGGTAGTATGAATAATAAGTTGATTAGGGAAACTTTAGCAAATAATATCACCCATATATAATTTTAATCTAAACAATAAAATAATAATAAATTACAGTAAATAACTGAAGTACCCTAAACTATAGGAAAGTCAATTTTGCAGTGTCTTTAAATGTATTTATTACAGCATATTGTTTCTTGCATTCTGTACTTATGGAAACACATCAAGTGGAGTGCACATAAGTCCTTACATTATTTTATATTTTAAACATTAATTGGTTGAGATAATGACATGATGAATAATTGAAATTTATAAATTTGATTTTTGCATTGTATTTGACATATTTGAGCATAGTTCCTTGTCTATTGTACAACCTAAAATATGATCCATGAAGAATTTAAAATATTTAGTACATGTCATATTGGACTGACTTCGTAAATTTCAATGTTCTTTAATTAATTGCGATGATATCAAGTAGAAATGATCATTTAATTATATTTGAAAACTATTAAAAACTATATTTTATCCATTCTATTTTCTTTTTAGTATTTATTTTATTAAATTGACTTTTAAAAAAGAAATTACTTTACATGTAATGGCAATTTAAAAATTGTTTTTTTTAAATTTGATATCAAAATTCTTTTCTTTTCTCCATCATTTCCCTCATCATTGAAAAGTCAAGCTATTTGTTATAGGTTATACATGCGTAATTATGCAAAATACAATTCCATGTAAGTCATGTTGTGACCAAAAGACAGACCAAAAATACTCAAAAAAAATTAACAAAGAAAAGTGTTCATCAAATTCTTAAGGGGTTTTTTTTGTGTGTTTTATTTTGTTTTCTTTTTCTTCCTCTGCATGAGGATAACAGTCCATAACCAGTCTTGTACAGTTATCCTAGGTTTCTGAACTATTGAGAGTACCTGCTTTCATCAAGATTGGTCATCTTACAATATTTTTGTTGTTGTGAATATTATTCTTTTAGTTCTACTCTCTTCACTCATTTTCAGATCTTGTAAATTGTTCCACATCTCTCTAGAGTCTGAGTATTTGTGATTTCCTATAGAAAAATAGTATTTAATAATATTCTTGTGCCATAATTTGTTTAGTCCTTCCCCAGTTGTTGGAAATTCCCTCAACGTCCAATTCTTTGCCACTACAAAAAGAGCTACTATCAATATTTTGGAACATGTAGAACTTTTCTCTTTTTTTTTATAAATTCTTCTTAATGTAAATGTCGAATTGGAATTGCTGAATCAAAGGAGGTATGAACAGTTTTTTTGCTCTCTTGGCATAGTTTCATATTGCTCTCCATAAAGCTTAGATTTGTTGAAAACTCTACCAGCAATGCATTAATGTCCCAATCCTCCCACAACCTCTCCAGTACTGATCATTTGCTCATTTTTTTATCTCGGCCAATTTGATCCACTGTGAGATGATAACTTGTTGTTTTAATTTGCATGTCTCTAATCAAAAATGATTTGGAACATTTTTTCATATGATTATAGAAAGCTTTAATTTCTTCATTTGAAAATTGCCTGTTCATATCCTGTGACAATTTATAAATTGTGGAATGACTTGTGACCTTATAAATTTGATGCAATTATCTATATAATTTAGAAATGAGATTTATCAGAAACTCTGGTTGTGAAGATGCTTTCCCAGCTTTCAGTTTTCCTTCTAATTTTGGCAGAATTGATTTTATTAGCACAAAATCTTTTCAAATTTAATACAGTAAAATCTTTCATTTTGCAGCTTATAATGTGCTCTGATTTGTTTAATCTACAGATTAATCATTTTTCCTTAATTAGTAATTTTTGGTCTATTAATGTATCTGTGGTTTCACTCTTTATGCCTAAATCCTGTAGCTATTTTGATCTTATTTTGTTAAAGGGTGTGAGATGTGGATCTATGCCTAGTTTGTACCATACTATTTTCCTGTTTTCCCAACAGCTTTTTTTCAAATAGTGAGTTCCTATCCCAGAAGTTGATGTCTTTGGTTTTGTCAAATAAAAGATTGCTGTAGTCATTTACTGTGATTTCTTTTGAACCTATCCTAATCCATTGATCCAATACTGTATTTCTTAATCAGTATCAGGCAATTTTGAAGACTGCTACATTATAATATAGTTTTTGATCTGGTAGAGTTAAGCCAACTTCATTTACATTTTTTTCTTCAGTTCCCTTACCCTTTTGTTGACCAGATGCATTTTTTACTATTTTTTTTCCTAACTCAGGGAAGTAGTTATTTGGTAGTTTTATTGGTTTGGCATTGAATAAGTGATTTATTTTCAGTAGAATTGTCATTTTTATTACATTAACTCAAACTAATAAGGGGCATATTTAAATCTGACTTTATTTTGTAATGAAGTGCATTATAATTGTGTTCATAGAGTTTCTGGGTATGCCTTGGGAAGTAGATTCTGAACTATTTAATTTTGTCTATAGTTAATTTAAATGGGATTTCTCTTTCTATCTATTGCTCATAGAATTTGTTGTTCATATATAGGAAAGACGATGATTTATGTGGGTTTATTTTAAATCCTGCTACTCTAATGATTTTTTTTATTTGTTTCAAGGAGTTTTTAGATGATTTTCTCAAGTTCTTTAAATATACCATGATATCATCTGCAAAAAAAAGTGAAATTTTTGCTTCCTCATTGCCAGTTCTGATTCCTTCAATTTCTTTTATTCACATTACATATAATATTTTTGATACTTTTAGATGGGTATTCTCTATTATTTTACGGAATACTCTAATTATTCCTCACCTTTCTAGTGTTTTAATAGGAATGGATGTTGTATTTTATCAAAGTCTTTTTAAGCATCTACTGAGATAATTATATGTTTTCTGGTGGTTATGCTGTTTACATGCTTAATTATGTTTTTCTAATGTTGAACCATCCCTGCCTACCAGTTAGAAATGCTACCTAATCATGGTGTATTATCTTAGTAATAACTTGCTGTAGTCTCATTGTAAAATTTATTTAAGGTTTTTGTATCAAGATTCATTAGGGAAATTGGTCAATAATTTTCTTTCTCTGTTGTAATTCTTCCTATTTTAGGTACCAGCACCATGTTTAAGAAGAGTTTGACATAACTTCTTCCTCTTCTGTTTTTTAAAATACTTTATGTAGTAAAGGAATTAATTTTTCCTTCAATGTTTGGTTGAATTCACTTGTAAATTCTTTTGAACCAGGAGACATTTTCTTATGGAGTTATTGATAGTTTCTTCAATTTCTTTTTCCAAAACTGGGAATATTTAGGTGTTTTATTTCCTCTTCTGTTGATCTGGGAAGTTTGTATTTTTGTAAATATTCATCCATTTCACTGATTTCATCCTATTTATTGGCATATAGTTTAGTAAAGTAGATCTTAACTATCTCTTTAATTTCCTACTTGTTGGTGTTTAGCTCACACTTTTCATTTTGATACTGGCAATTTGTTCATCTTTCTTTTTTTTAAATCATATTTTTAAAAATCATATTAACCATAGGCTTGTCTATTTTATTGGCTTTTTTTTCAGAAAACACCTTAGTTTTATGTATGAGATCAATGGTTTTCTTGCTTTCAATTTTATTCATCTCTCCCTTGATTTTCATAATTACTAATTTGTTTTAATTGGGATCTTTAATTTGTTCTTTTTTAGCTTTTTAGTTGCATACCCAATTCATTAATCTCCTTTTTCTCTACTTTATTCATATAGGCATTTAGACATATAAAGTTTCTGCTCAAAACTGTCTTGACTTCATACCATAGATTTTGATAAAATGCACCGTTCTTGTCATTTTCTTGGATATAATTATTGATTATTTCTTTCATTTGCCATTTGTTTTATTTGTTTAATTTCCATTTAGTTCTTGGTTTATCTTCCCATGACTTATTATTATATGTAATTTTTTTGCATCAAGGTCTGAGAAGTATTTATTTATTTTTTGTGCTTTTCTGCATTTATTTTTGCAAAGCTTTTATGCCCTAATACATGGTTAATTTTTGTATAACTGCCACATACTGCCAATAAAAAGGTATATTCATTTCTGTCCCCATTAAGTTTTGTGCAGAGGTTTATCATAACTAAGTTTTCTTAGATTTCATTCACATTAACTTCCTTGTTGCTTATTTTATTGTTAGATTTATCTAGTTCTGAGAGAGTTCAGACAATATCAAACACTTGGGAGTCTACCTGCCAAGGCAGACTCAGAAACTTTATGAAAACAATTATAAAACATTTTTCACACAAAGAAAATCAGATCTAGATAACTGAGAAAATTTCCATTGCTCATGGGTAGGCTCAGCTAATTCTGCCTAAATTCTGGCAAAATTATACTTATTTAGAGCCATTCCTATCGAATTCCCAAACATTTACTTTAGTGGGCTAGGAAAAATAGTATCTAAGTTCATATGGAGGAATAAAATATTATTATTAAGGGAAATAATGAAAATAAATGCAAGAGAAGATACCCTAGCCTTATGCGAGCTAAATTATATTATAAAGCATCAGTTATCAAAATTTTCTGGTATTGCAACTTTTGGGGCAAAGACAAGAAGGTGACATGAAGCTAGTATGTGCCTAGAGTTTTTCTGATAGAAAAAAACTAAATGAAGCTACAGATCCCAACCAGAAAAAGACAAGATCCAAAGAAATTTTCAGTGGCAGACATCATAGAGAGCCTTTAGTGAAGGTCTGTCTCTTTGAGGAAATAGGGGAAGTACAGCCCAACTAAGCATGAGTGCAGGAAAACCAGTGGGAAGCTTTCAGACTTCTATAGTACAGATCTCTACAGCTTGACAACAGCATAGATCCAGGTACCAAGATAGCAAGCCTTCAGGGAAGGCCCCAATCTCAAACAAAATCTGAAACCTGAGAATACCAGGGCAAAATACAGAACTGGGTTGGGAACAAACCATTGCATTGACAGAATCTGAATATAAAGGAGGAAATAAACCTCTGCAAAGGCAAGGCCTGAACTGCATAGGCAACATTTTGGTCAACATCAAGGTAGGGAGCAGATCCCAAACCCAACTTAAAAATGTTGGGTTTATACACCTGACATCCCAGGATCTCAGGCATTTCAAGATGAGCAAAAAAACGTAAAAAAATGCTCACTACAGAAAGCTACCAAGAAGATAACAATGCCACTTCCAAAGAAGAAAGCTATGAATAGCGACCCAAAGTGGTAGTAATAGTTGAGGCTATGAATTGGACTGAAATCCAAAAGTTCATGAAGAGCTTAAAATTTTTTTTAAAGCCAAAAAAGAGAAGAAAAAGAAAAATGGAAAAATGAAATGAATCATGTAGGAAAATTATGAAAAAAATGACCAAAGACATCAATTCCTTTAAAAGAAAACATAATCAAAAGAAAGAAAAAGAGTACAACTCCTCAAAAATAAAATTGACCAAATGGAAAAGGAAATAAAAAAGTTAATTCAAAAAGTAAAACCACAAAAATCAGAATTGAGAAAATAGAAAGAAATGTATCTATGAGATTACTAGATGCCATCAAACAAAATACAAAGGCTGAAAAAAATGAAGAAATCAGAAAGAACCTTTAAGGAAAAGCTAATGACCTGGAAAATAGATCCAGGAGAGGCAATTTATGAATCACTGAACTTACAGAAAGCCAAATTAGAAAGTAAAAAAAGAACCTGAAAAATATCTTCCAGGAAATTATCATGGAAAATTATCTAAATCTGCTAGAGCAAGAAGGCAAAATAGCTATAGAAAGAATCCATATGATTCTGAGAAAAAGATAACTCAGAATAAAAACAGCAAGGAGCATCATTGCCAATTTGGCAGAATTCTCAAAATTTTCAAATTTTGCAAGCAGCAAAAAGCAAAAATTTAAATATAAAGCAAACAAAATCAGATTTAGAAAGGACTTATCAGTTTCAACACTGAAGGACTGGAGAGCATGGCATACCATACATCATAGATCAAAAGACCTTGAATTACCATCAAGAATTTACTATCCTGAGAGACAGCTAGGTGGCACAGAGGATAGAGAAACAGTCTTGGAGTCAGGGAGGACCTCAGTTGAAATCTGGCCTCAGACCCTTAACAATTAACTAGCTGTGTGACCTTGGACAAGTCACTTAATGCCCCTGCCTTACAAATAAAACCAAAAAAAAAGAATTTACTACCCTGAAAAATTCAGCATATACTGTCTGGGGAAAGATGGAAGTTCAACAAAAGAGAGGACTTCCAAAATTTCTTGATAACAAGACCAGAACTGAATAGATGTTTCCTATATTCAGTGGGGTCAAATACCCAACTCAAGAGATGCATAAAAATTTAAATGCAGAGGGGAAGAAAAAAACACATGTATCTCAAGATCTTCTAATCATATACAACCCTAAAAGGGAAGATATTATACTTGTAACTCCTGAGAATTGGATTTTTCTATAGTTACAGTTGAATATAATTGAAGAGATTGGATTCCAAGATATGGAAATTTTGATTCTTGTCTTTCCATTGAAGATGACCAAGATGACAGCATGTCATCTGATGAAGCAGAAGTGTTTACTCTAAACTTATGTGTTTCATTTTCCTTTGACCTACTTTAATTCTCCTTTGCTCACAAAGCTTAGCAATTTCTCCAATGAGAACATGATATGCTGGTCTGTGCTGAGCTAGTGTCCCTTATATTTTATCATCATTTGTAAAGTTCTTAAAAGAGATCTTCAGAGTGTAACAGTACTTAGAGCACTTTGGGATTCTATGGTTAATTAATTCAGACAAGATTTTAGGGGCAGAGGTTGAGTACCTATCTAGAAAGGTGAGACAGTTCATTCATTAGTTAACAAGTGTTTAAACACCCTGGTTGAGGAGCTAAAAAATGGGCAGTGTGGAGGAGAGTTTGCTTGCAGTGGGGTGGGAATGCAAATGGTTCATGAAATAATTTGTCTTTGGATGATATGTTGACTCATGGGAATTGTGTGTCCTTGGACACATAAGGTATAAAATGATTCTAATTTTATTTAATTCAAGAATCTTGAGAAATGTATTTCTTATGACACAGAAGAGGGGAAGATACTCAGTGATTTTGAGGGAATCCTGCTTATGAAATAATCAATCTACAATTGCCCTTTGCTAATATTTTGAGCTTATAAAGCAATCAAACCATAAATCAATTAGGTTTATATTGATAGAACCTGATTAATAGCATTTGATTGAAAAATAAAATCAGGTGAAGAAGTGTAAGTGCTATTATATTAGAGGTAAAGAAGGGAGGGTGTGAACACTGAGTAAATTCTATTCAATAGCTTTGACTAAAAGAGGGAATAAGATACATTCACACTTGGATTTAAAAATTTACCCTAATCTACATGGAATGGGGGGACTGGGGAAATGAAATGTAAGGGAACAAAGTACTGAATAAAGGGAAGGTAAAGGGATAAGTGAAAATAAACTCAAAGTTAAATATTAAAAGAAAAATCATAGGGGGAATGGAGTAAAACTTTAGTGCAGAGAAATAAGAAGAAACGAAAGAGGAAAAAAATATAAATATGTGAAGATAGCATGGACGAAATATACAATTAATAATCTTAACGACTAATGTGATTAGGATGAACTTTCCCTTAAAACAGACATGGACAGCAGAATAGATGAAAAACCAGAATAATACAATATGTTGTTTACAAGAAATAAATTTGAAGTAGAAACATACAAAAATGGTAAAGGTAAAATATGGAACAATATATATTATGGTTCAGCTGAAATAAAAATATCAGTGGTAGTGATCCTGATCTCAGATAAAGCAAAAGCAAAAAATCAATTTTCATAAAAAGGCATACAGAAGGAGTCTACATCTCCTTAAAAGCCAACTTCTGGAATGAAACTATGTCATTATTAAATGTGAATACAAAATTAGCAAAACTTTACTAATGGGGAACCTCAACTTCCTTCTTTCAGAATTAGATAATCTAAACACAAAATAAACAAGAAAGTTTAGAAGGTGAATAATAATCGTAGAAAACTTAGAAAAGAGAGATGTCTGTAGAAGACCAAATGGGGATAGAAAATAATATTCCTTTTTTAACTGCAGTATATGGCACATATTCCAAAACTAGCCATATTCCAGGGTATAGAAACCTTATAATTAAATGAAAAAAGACAGAAAAAATAATTGTTTTCTTCTTAGATTATGATGAGATAAAAATTAATTCAAAAAGGATCACAGAATGATCAACCAAAAATTAATTGGAAATTAAATAACTTGATTTTAAATAAAGTGTGAATGAAACAGCAAATCATAGAAATAATTACAACTTAGAAAATGATAACAATGAGGTACCATACCAACATTTATGGGATACAGTCAAGGCAGTTTTCAATGAGTTGTTTATGTCTCTAAATGCTTAGATAAATCAAACAGGAGGTTAATGAGTTGAATAGATAATTTAAAAAGCTAGAAAGCATAAATTAAAGAACCCCAATTAAATTCCAAATTAGAAATTCTGAAATTCAAAGGAGAAATTAATCAAATCCATTAGCTAATAAAAACAACTAAGAGATAATTTCATGAAAAACAATAAAATAAAATAAATAAACCTTTGGTTCATGTGACTAAAAAAAGAAAGGAGATAATCAACTTAAAGAGTATCTCAAATGAAAAGGGTGAAAAAACCCCACCAATGAGGAGTTAATTAAAGACATAATTTAGAACTAATGAGAACAGATAGCATTTGTAGCAAGTAGGTAGGGATAGACCAATATTAGGTAAACACTTAACAGATTTGAACAAAGCAATAAAAACAATGGAAAGCATTAATTATCTCAATAGATACTGAAAAAATTGATAAAATTCAGCATCCATTCCCATTGAAATCACTAAAAAGTATAGGAATAAATGGAGTGTTTTTCCAATTACAGGTATCTTTTTAAAAACATCAACAAATTTTATATGGCATAGGGATAAACTATGAAGCAAGGATGCTCACTATCACCATTACTATTTAATGTGGTATTACAAATGTTAGCTATATCAATAAGAGATGTAAAAGAAATTGATGCAATCAGAATTGACTATGAAGAAACAAAGCTTTCAATCTTTACTAATGATATGATTATATACCAGAACCCAATGGTCATCTAAAAAATAATTGAAACAAATATCAAATTCAACAAAATAGCCACATGAAATACAGATTCAAATATCATCATCATTTCTATATATGAACACCAATGTATAAGAGCAAGAGGTAGAAAGAGAAACTGTATGAATAAAATTACAAAGCACTTCTCATGCAAATAAAATCAGATCTAAACAATTGGGAAAATGTCAATAACTGAAGGTTATGTTAAGCTAATATAGCAAAAAGAGCAAATCTACCCAAATAATTATTTTACTGAGCTAGATAAAATAGTAATAAAATTTATCTAGACCAACAAAGGGTGAAAAAAAATTTTCAGTGGTATTATGTAATATGTAATTTTGTTAATTCTAATGTTATTTTTATTCCTTTTGGATCTGATTCTTCTCTCACAACAAGCTCAATTTTGATCAATTTGATTTTTTTAATTTTCCAGGGGACAAAACATTCCTATATCTTCAAGAAAATTATCTAAAAATGGATGCAAAGTACTATGTGAGAATAAAATAGGAAAGATTGTTGTAGATCGCAAAGGACTGAGGAAAGTCTCATGCAAGTATGATATTTGAGATGGACCTTAAAGGTCAGTTAATGATTAAAGAACTCATTTCAGTAAGAAACAAAATATGTGCATATGTACAGATACAGAATATACAAGGTATGAATAGGAACAGAGATCTGGTTTTGCACATATTTTATCATACAGCAAAACCCTATCTCTTTGTTCCCAGTCAAATTTTGTTGTGAAATTAATTTCAAAAGACAATACTGATATATTTTAGATTAAATAAGTTTGAGGATGCAAAATTCATCATAAAGAGAAGCAACCTATTTCCATTATATGCTGCTTATGTTTTAGATGTGGGCCATGCTAGGTGATGAGGACATGGTTCAGGTCTAATATTATCCCTGTTATTTAGAAAAATTTAGGCAGTCTTACTATCTGAATAGGGGCTTTTCTAATTCCAGTGCTTGCATATATTCTATAATCATTGTCAATAGTTGAAGTATAGAAATGGCTTTTCTATTACATGGAATAACACAAAACAAAGCACATAAGAAAATGAGAATTATTTGAGAGAAAGAAAAATTAGCAAGTTTTAAAGAGAAGAAATTTTTTCAGTAGGAGTGAACATTCAGGTAAAATATGAAAAATTTACTGGGGTTCCATGGGAAATTAGATACAAAACTAGTAAAATTGAACCCAGATATTGGGAAGAAAGAGCAGAAAACCTCGATGTGTCACACAGGTCACAGTTCAGACCCACTCACATTGGTAGGATTGCTAAGGGGACTGGTGGAAAACTAGCATTCAAACTTTCCTCCACTGTAAAAAGAAAATTTCAGTATTATACCAGACCTTAATTGAGAGGAATGTAAACGTTATTGACAGCTGTACAAATACCCTGTTATTGAGAAATATAAATATCAATAAAAAGATTGAACAATTCATCAGGAAAATTATTGTTATAACCAATTAAAAGTTCTGTACTGACATTAGTATAATATTTCTGAGGTTTAAGATAAGAATTTCATCTTTGATCTGAACTATGTTGTATGATAATTTTCTCTTTTAGAGAGAAAAGAAATATAATGCACTAAGGCCTAGTGAAAAGAATTTTCTGTCTGGATTCAACATAGCTGAATTCACATAAGTACTGGATCACTCACTTGAACAACCTCTCATAACTGAATTTATTTTTTTTATTTTTCACTTTCATTTTTTATTCTTTTTTATATAAAATGTCTAATATGGAAATGTCTTACATGATAGCATATTTAAAAATTATATTGGATGGCTTACCATCTCAGGCAGGCAGGAAATGGAGGAATCAAGGAATGGAATTTAGAACTCAAAACTTTAAATAAGAAATGTTAAAATTATTTTTTGAATGATCATTAGTTATTTAAGAGACTATACTTTCAATTAAATAATGAGATAGGGAGTCAAATTCCAGAGGACTTTCTTTTTTTTAAATTAATTTTTATTAAAAGTATTATTTGAGTTTTACAATTTTCCCCCATCTTGCTTCCCTCCCCCCACCCCCCCCACAGAAAGCACTCTGTCAGTCTTTACTTTGTTTCCATGTTGTAACTTGATCCAAATTGTGTGTGATGAGAGAGAAATCATATCCTTAAAGAAGAGAAGTCTAAAAGGTGACAAGATCAGACAATAAGATATCTGCTTTTTTTCCCCCTATATTAAAGGGAACAGTACTTGAAGTTCAAACTTCACAGCTCCTTATCTGGATACAGATGGCACTCTCCTTTGCAGACAGACCAAAATTGTTCCTGATTGTTGCACTGATGGAATGAGCCAGTCCTTCAAGGTTGAACATCACTCCCATGTTGCTATTAGGGTGTACAGTGTTTTTCTGGTTTTGCTCATCTCACTCAGCATCAGTTCATGCAAATTCCTCCAGGTTTCCCTGAAATCCCGTTCCTCCTGGATTCTAATAGAATAATAGTGTTCCATGACATACATATACCATAGTTTACTAAGCCATTCCCCAATTGAAGGACATTTACTGGATTTCCAATTCTTTGCCACCACAAACAGGGCTGCTATAAATATTTTTGTACAAGTAATGTTTTTACTCCTTTTCATCATCTCTTCAGGGAATAGACCCAGTAGTGGTATTGCTGGGTTAAAGGGTATGCACATTTTTGTTGCCCTTTGGGCATAGTTCCAAATAGCTCTCCATAAGGGTTGTATGAGTTCACAGCTCCACCAACAGAGTAGTAGTGACCCAGATATCCCACAACTCTTCCAACAATGGTCATTATCCTTCCTGGTCTTATTAGTCAATCTGAGAGGTGTGAGGTGGTACCTCAGAGAAGTTTTAATTTGCATTTCTCTAATAATTTATGATTTAGAGCATTTTTTCATATTGCTATGGATTGCTTTGATCTCCTCATCTGTAAATTGCCTTTGCATATCCTTTGACCATTTGTCAATTGGGGAATTCCTTTTTGTTTTAAAAATAAGATTCAGTTCTCTATATATTTTAGAAACGAGTCCTTTGTCAGAATCATTAGTTGTAAAGATTGTTTCCCAATTTACTACATTTCTTTTGTTCTTGGTTACATTGGTTTTATCTGTGCAAAAGCTTTTTAATTTAATGTAATTGAAATCATCTAATTGGTTTTTAGTGATGTTCTCCAACTCTTCCTTAGTCATAAACTGTTCCCCTTTCCATAGATCTGACAGGTAGACTAGTCCTTGATCTTCTAATTAGGTTATAGTATTGTTTTTTATGTCTATGTCCTGTAACCATTTGGATCATATCTTGGTAAAGGGTGTGAGGTGTTGGTCTAATCTCAGTTTCTCCCATGCTAACTTCCAATTATCCCAGCAGTTTTTATCAAAGAGGGAGTTTTTATCTCAATGGCTGGACTCTTTGGGTTTATCAAACAGCAAATTACTATAATCCTCTCCTGCTTTTACACCTAGTCTATTCCACTGGTCCACCACTCTATTTCTCAGCCAATACCAAACAGTTTTGATGACTGATGCTTTATAATATAATTTTAGATCAGGTAGGGCTAAGACACCCTCTTTTGCACTTTTTTTCATTAAGCTCCTGACAATTCTTGACTTCTTATTTCTCCATATGAATTTACTTACAATTTTTTCGAACTCATTAAAGTAATTTTTTTGGAATTTTGATTGGTAGGGCACTAAACAGATAGTTTAATTTTGGTAGAATTGTCATTTTTATTATATTACCTCTGCCAATCCATGAGAAGTTGATATTTGCCCAGTTATTTAAATGTGATTCAATTTGTGTGAGAAGTGTTTTATAATTGTTTTGAAAAAGATTTTGAATCTGTCTTGGCAAATAGACTCCCAAGTTTTTTATATTATCTGAGGTTACTTTGAATGGGATTTCTCTTTCTAGCTCTTCCTGCTGTATCTTGCTAGACATATATAGAAAAATTAAGGATTTATGCAGTTTTATTTTATTACCTGCAACTTTCCTAAAATTGCTAATTGTTTCCAGAATTTTTTTGGATGATTTCTTGGGATTCTCTAGGTAGACCATCATGTCATCTGCAAAGAGTGAGAGTTTTGTCCCTTCCTTCCCAATTCTAATTCCTTCAATTTCGTTTTCTTCTCTAATTGCTGATGTTAACATTTCTAATACAATATTGAATAGTAGTGGTGATAATGCGTACCCTTGTTTCACCCCTGATCTTATTGGGAATGCCTCTAGCCTCTCCCCATTGAATATAATGCTTGTTGATGGTTTCAGATAGATACTGCTAATTATTTTAAGGAACAGTTCATTTATTCCTATACTCTCTAGTGTTTTTAATAGGAATGGATGCTGTATTTTGTCAAAAGCTTTTTCACCATCTATTGATATGATCATATGTTTTCTGATTGGTTTGCTGTTGATATAATTGCGTATACTAACAGTTGTCCTAATATTGAACCAACCCACATTCCTGGAATAAATCCTACCTGATCATAATGTATTATCTTAGTGATAACTTGTTGTAATCATTTTGCTAAGATTTTATTTAGGATTTTTTCATCTATATTCATCAGGGAAATAGGTCTATAATTTTCCTTCTCTATTTTAACTCTTCCTGGTTTAGGTAACAGTTTCATAGAAAGAGTTAGGCAGAGTTCCATCTTTCCCTATTTTTCCCGCAGACTTTATATAGAATTGAAACAAATGTTTCTTAAATGTTTGGTAGAATTCAATAGTGAATCAATCAGGCCCTGGAGATTTTTTTTTAGGGAGTTCAATAAAAGCTTGTTGAATTTCTTTTTCTGAGATAGGTTTGTTTAGGTATTTAATCTCTACTTCATTTAACCTGGGCAACTTATATTTTTGTAAATGTTCATTCATTTCACTTAGAATATCAAATTTGTTGGCATAGAGTTGGGCAATATAATTTTGAATTATTACTTTAATTTCCTCCTCATAGGTGGTGAGTTCACCTTTTTCATTTATGATACAAGCAATTTAGCTTTCTTCTTTCTTTTTTTAAATCAAATTTGCCAGAGGTTTATCAATTTTATTGGTTTTTCATAATACCAACTTTTGGTTTTATTTATTAATTCAATATTTTTTTGCTTTCAATTTTATTAATTTCTCCTTTAATTTTCAGAATTTCTCATTTAGTATTTAATTGGGGAATTTTGATATGTTCTTTCTCTATTTTTTTTAGTTGCATGTTTAGTTCATTGATTTCCTCTTTCTCCATTTTATTCATGTAAGCATTTAGAGCTATAATATATCCCCTGAGAGTCGCTTTGAATGAATCCCATAGATTTTTTAATGTTGTTTCATTATTATCATTATCTAGGATAAAATGGTTAATTCTTTCTATAATTTGTTTTTTGGTCCACTCATTTTTTAAGATGAGGTTATTCAGTTTCCAATTTGCTCTGGGTCTATATCTCCTTGGCCTAGTATTGCATATGACTTTTATTGCATTGTGATCTGAGAAAGATGTATTCACTATTTCTTCCTTTCTGCAGTTGATCATTAGGTTTTTATTTCCTAGTACATATTCAATTTTTGTATAAGTTCCATGTACTGCAGAAAAAAAGGCATATTCCTTTCTATCCCCTTCAGTTTCCTCCGTAAGTTTACCATATCTAATTTTTCTAATAATCTGTTTAACTCCTTACCTTCTTTCTTTTTATTTTATGATTTGATTTATCTATATCTGATAGTAGAGTTTCGCTGTCTATGTCTTTCTGTAGTTCTTTCAGCATATCCTATAAGAATTTGGGTGCTGTTCCACTGGGTGCATATATATTCAATATTGAAATGACTATTGTCTATGGTACCTTTTAGGAGGATAAAATTTGCTTCCTTATCCTTTTATACATTATCTATTTTTGCTGCTGCTTTGTCTGAGATAAGGATTGCTACCCCTGCTTTTTTTACTTCAGCTGAAGCAAAATATATTTTGCTCCAACCTTTTACCTTTACTCTATATGTATCTCTCTGCTTCAAATGAGTTTCTTGTAAGCAGCATATTGTAGGATTCTGGTTTTTAATTCAATCTGCTATTCTCTTATGTTTTAAGGGAGAGTTCATCCCATTCACATTCAAGGTTATGATTACTAATTCTTTATTGCCCTCCGTGCTATCTTCCCTCCATTTGTATTTTCCCCCTTTCTCCCCCCTTTCTCCATATTCCCCAGTATTTTGTTTCTGAATACTACCCCTTCAGTGTGTTTGCCCTCCTATATCACACGCTCCCCTTTCTTTCCCCTTTCCCTTTTTCCCTTTTCCCTTCCCTTCCTTTTGTTATTTCCCCTTTTTCCCCTACTGCCTTTCCATTTCTCCATCTCCCTGTCCACTTTTCCACTTTTTAATACTTGAAAGGTTAGATGTTTTATAAGTTAACTGAGTATGTGTAGGTTGACTTTAAGCCAAGTCTGATGAGAAGAAGATTCAGGTGTTTCTCATCTGCTAACTTCTTCCCCTCTATTACCATAGGGTTTTGGTACCTCTTAGTGTAATGAGATTTACCCCATTCACTCCCCTCCCTCCTCCACTCACTTTCCTGTCCCCCCTTTTAAGGAGGTAGCGTTCTTTAGATCATTCTATCTCAGTCATAGAAAATTCTGAGTGTCTGTCCCTTCTAATTCAGTATATTCTATCGAATAGAGTCAAAATTCCTGAGAGTTATTAGGGTCTTTCTCCCAAGTGGGGTTAAAGCCAGTTAACATCTCTTTAGATAGCAGTCTTATGGATAGGTCCTGAATGTCCATCATTTCTGGCTGGGTATATTCTCTCTGTTAGATTTACAGTTCTCAAGATTTATGAGAATCTTTTTCCCTCGATGCTGGGATATTGCCAGTTTCACCTTACTGGATTGCATTTTTTTTCCTTTTACCACCACATTTTTCTTGTTTTTCTTTTACTTTTTCATCTGTCTCTAGAACCTCCCATTTGATGTCCAAGTTTTCTGTTTAGCTCTGGTCTTTTCATTAGAAATTTTTGGAATTCTTCCATTTCATTAAATGTCCATCTTTTTTCCCCGGAAGAGAAGGCTCAGCTTTGTGGGAAATTAGATTCTTGGCTGCATTCCAAACTCCCCTGCTCTTTGAAATATCTCATTCCAGGCCCTTTGATCCCTTAATGTTGATGCAGCCAGGTCCTGCGTGATCCTTACTGTGGCTCCTTGATATTTAAATTGTTTCTTTCTGGCTGCTTGTAGGATTTTCTCTATTATCTGATAATTCTGGAATTTTGCCACAACATTCCCTGGTGTTTTCATTTTAGGATCTTTTTCTGGTGGGGATCAATGTACTCTTTCAGTAACTACTTTGCCCTCTGATTCCATGATATTAGGGAAGTTTTCCATCACTAGATCCTGTAACATTAAGTCTAGGCTTTTTTTTCCTCTTCAATGTTTTCAGGAAGTCCTCAAATTTTCAGGTTGCCCCTCCTCAATCTATTCTTGAGGTCAGTGGTTTTGGTGATGAACTATTTTACATTTGCTTCTATTTTTTTCTATTTTTTGATTTTGTTTAACTGACTCTTGCTGTCTCATGGAGTCATTAGTTTCTGTAGACTCCATTCTTTTTTTGGGGGGGAGGATATTTCTTCATTGATCTTTTGTAATTCCTTTTCCAATTGGACAATTCTACTTTTTGAAAGAGCTTTCCATTTCACCAATTGAGGTTTTGAGAGAATTAATTTCCTTTTTTGCATTTGTCCATTGTGGATGGACTGGTTCAAAGGGGCTTGGGATCACTAAAGGCTTTACTCACTGAGTGCAGTTCCTCAGGCTGGCCAGTAGAAAGTATTGGTTGCTTTCTCTGGAGTGTCTGTGACCTTGTTTGAGGCATTCTCCCTTTGTTTGAAGGGAGGAGTTGGAGCTATTGAATTCTTCAGCCTTCAATCAAAGGTGGGCTTTACCCTGGCCTGAGGTCATTCCTCAGCTGGGCTGGTTCTTCTGCTCACACACCTGGGCCTGAGGCAGAAGTAGTATGCTAGGGAAGAAATCTGAGCCTAAACTCACCTGCCCAAATTCAGCCAAAGCTGCTGCTGGAAACAAATCCCAAAGTAGATGTTCTTTCACCTGGCTTTTCTTTCTGTTTTTTGTGGGTCGGATTTCTTTTAAGAGGTTTGTTTCATGTGATAGATGTGGAAGAGATCAGGAGACTTTAGAACTGTGCCTGTTTTCTCTCTGCCATCTTGGCCAGAAGTCATAACTGAATTTATTTTAAAAACTACAATATCAAGGATTAGGTTTTCCCTCTTGAGTAAATCAGTCCATTTCACTGTTGGACATTTTTTAATATTGGGAATATTTTTTTTTCTTCATAGTCAGTCAAAATTTACTTCTTTTAAAATTTCACCAATAGTCTGTAGATATTTTTCTGAGGTCAAGTAAAACATGTCTAATTACTATATCATATGGTTGTCCCTCAAATAAAATTTCTTCTCTTTTCTAAATTTAGGTCTTTCCATGACTTACTAGTACATTTTCCAGAACCATTGGTTGAAATATGCTCATATTAATTGCCACTTAGTTTCTGCATAGAATATTTCAATGCACTTTTTCTAAGAATCTACATATCATTCCTGCAACTTTCAGGACCAAACTATCCTTTTCTTTATTATTCATAAATTTTTCTAAAACTGCCTTTGTTTTTTTTTATTTGTATTTTCAATATTTAGTTCAAGGTTTGATGTGTAGTAAAAATGTTTTTCATTCATCAGTTAATTGCTCAATAGAGCAACTAAATGATATGAACTTTGTGGTTTACTAATTTCAACAATGCATAATTTTATGAGTTCAACTTAGATGTATATGATAAACAGTATTTCTCTGTCCATTATTTTAAATAAATGCCTGGATACTTTTATTCCTTGAAGCTGTTACAACTAAATTATTAGAAAAAAGACAGACAAATATATTTCCCCCTCTTAGGTAATTCATTTATCTCTCAATTTTTAACTTTATGCATTGAGGGTTTTTTCATTTTTTACAAGAAAATAGGGTTAAGTAACTTGCCTAAGGTCACACAGCTAGTTAATTATTAACTGTCTGAGGCTGGATTTAAACTCAGGTCTTCCTGACTCCAGAGCCAATGCTTGGTCCTATCCACTATCATTTTTCAGTTTTTCTTCCAATTTGAACATGATTTTAATAGGAATGGGTGCTGTATTTTGCCAAAAGCTCTTTCAGTATCTATTGGGATAATCATATGATTTCTGTGACTGTTGTTATTGATATGGTTAATTGTGCTGATTGGTTTGTGTATGGTACCTTTTGAGAAGATGTAGTTTTCTGCTTTATGCCATTTAATTAGATCTGTTTGTGTTTTTGTTTTGTCTGAGATTATGATTGCTACCCCTGCCTTTTTATTTCAAGTGAGGCATAATAATATATAACAACATATTCTACTCCATCTTTTACCTTTTATCTTTGTATTTCTCTGATATAAATGTATTTCTTGTAAATAATTTATTACAGCATTCTGGTTTTGAATTCATTATACTATCAACTTTCATCCCATTCACATTTGCAGTTATGATTATTCACTCTTTCTTACCCTACATCTTATTTCCTCCCTTTTGTACTTTTTTCCCTCTTTTTTTTTTCACTCCATTCCTACTCCTGACCACCACTTCCCTCAATCTGCCCTCCCTTTTATCACACCCTCCTTTTCTTTTCTACTTTTGCCTCTTATGTTCTCTCTTTTATCAGCTCCCTCCTCTTTATTTCCCTTTTCTTTTCTCTAATTTCCTATAGAGAAAGATAAGTTTATCAATTCATATTTTATTTTAAAATAAATCCATATTATATCTTATTACCTCATTGAGCCAAATCCAATGCAAACATTATTCAAACAATTCTCATCCCCATCCCCCCACTTTTTTGCTCTACTGGAATACTTTGGTGTCTCTTCATGTGATGTAATTTAATCTTCTCTTCCTCTCCCTTTTCTTTTTTTTCACGATACAAAACTTTTATTCCATGCCTTAATTATTTTTATATCATCACATCAAAATCAATTTATGCCCATATCCTCTATCTGAATATACTCCTACTAAAAGAGATAAAGTTCTCAAGAGTTTCATGTATTATCCTCCCATGTAATGATAAGAATAGTTTAGTCTTATTAAATTTTTTTCTTTCTTGCTTACCTTTTCATGTATTAATTTAGTTTTGTACTTGAAGGTTGAAATTTTTGTTTAGCTCTGATCTTTTCATCCAGAAAATGTACAAGTCCACTATTTCATTGAATGTCCATTTTTTCTGCCAAAAGAATATGCTCAATTTTGCATGTGATTGATGTTTTCAATATTTTATTTATTTGTTTTTCCAATTTTATAAAATAGTGTCTTCAACAAATATTTTTTCTATAAGGTTTTGAGTTCTACATGCCTCTTCCTCCCTCCTGCCCCTCTACCCTCTCCCTGACAGAAATAATTCTTATATGAATATAAATAATTAAAATCTTCATTTCTAATCCTGTTAAACTTAGATCCATATTGATCATGTTGTGAGAGAAGAATCAGATTCAAATGGAAGACAAAAAACATTAGAGAGAAGAAAAATGACATAATACATATGATAGCTTTAAAAATTGAAGATAATAATATTTAGTCTTCATTTAAACTCCACATTCCCTTCCCTGGATATGGATTTTATTTTCCATCACAAGTCTTTTAAAATTATCTTGCTTCACTGGTAAGATTCTTGACACAGTCCTAAGTACTTTGATCCATCATCAGGAAGTTGCTCACCTCTCTGAGAACCAGTGTATCTTCAGAAAGGGTCTAGACATAGTTGATATGGTGTCTGTTACCTGACAACTCCAGGAAAAATGCCAGGAACATAACAGAGGTCATTTGTAGATATGACCAAGATCTTTGATACTGTCAATCATGAGGTTTCATGGAAAATTGTGTCAAAATCTGGTTGTCTAGAGAAACTCATCAGTTTGTACATCATTTTCTTTTTACATATATTTTATTTATTTTCCAATTACACTCAAAAGTAGTTTCTATCAGTCATTTTGAATTTTACAATTTTCCTCCTTCCTCTCCACAGCATGTATCAAAACTAAATGTGCTGAAAGGAAAAAAATCCAAACGGAAGAAAGAAAATATTAGAGATAGTCAAATAGTGTAAAACATTAAGATGATGTCTTGAAAGTTGAAGATAGTGATCCTTGGTCATTGTTTAAACTGCGCAGTTCTTTTTTTTTCTAGATACAGATGGTATTCTCCATTGCAGATTCCTAAAATTGTACTTGATTACAGCAGTGAGGGAGTGAACAAGTCCATCAAGGTTTATCATTAACCCCATGTAGTTGTTAGGGTGTTTAATATTCTTTGGTTCTGTTCATTTCACTGAGCATCAATTCCTGCAAGTTTTTGCAGGCTACTCTGAAATTCCAACCCTCCTGATTTCTTTCTTTCTTTTTCTTTTTTTTCCTCTTATTTTGGGGGGCAAGGCCATGTGGTGAAATGACTTGCCCAAGGTCACACAACTAGGTAATTATTAAGGATCTGAGGCTGGATTTGAAATCAGGTAATTCTGACTCCAGGACTGGTACTCTATCCACTGTACCACCTAGCTGCCCCCCTCCTGATTTCTAATAGAAGAATGGTATTCCATCACACCCATATAACACAATTTGTTCAACCACTTCCCAGTTTGATGGACATCTCTTTGATTTCCAATTCTTTTGCCACTAATTTCGTACATGTTGTGGGATTTCTCTTAGTGTTGTATCTTGATTATATCTATATCTATATCTATATCTATATCTATATCTATATCTATAACTATATCTATATCTATATCTATATCTATATCTATATCTATATCTATCTATATCTATATCTATATCTATATCTATATCTATCTATATCTGTCTATCTATACAAATTTGAAGATTTATGTGATTTTATTTCACATCCTGAGTCTTTGCTGAAGTAGCTAATTGTTTAAAATTGTTTTTATATGATTTTGGGGGTGTTCTCTAGTTATATACTCTCAAGGCATCTGCAAAGAGTGAGAGTCTTGTTTCTTCCTTCCCAATTCTCATTCCTTCAACTTAGTTTTCTTCTCTTATTGCTGAAGTTAGCATTTTTAATACAATACTGAATAGCAGTGGTGATAACAGGAAACATTTGTTTCACCCCTGATCTTATTGGGAATGTTTCCAGCTTATCTCATTGCATATAATGTTTGCTAATGGTTTCAGAGAGATACTGCTTATCATTTTAAGAAACAATCTATTTATTCCTATGCTCTCTAGTGTTTTTAATAGAAATGGCAACTGTATTTTGTCAAAGGCATTTCCAGCACCTTTGAGATAATCTTATTATTTCTTTTGAGTTTGTTATTAATATAGTCAATTATGCTGTCAGCTTTTCTGATACTGAAAAACCTTTCTTTCTTGGAATAAATACTGCTTGGTCATTTTGTGTTATATTAATGATAATTTGCTACAATTAAATTGCTAATATTTTATTTAGGATTTTTGCATTCATGCTCATTAGAGAAATTGATCTATAATTTACTTTCTCTGTTTTGATTCTTCCTGATTCCTAAGGTATCAGCATCATATTGGTGTCACAGAAGGAATAAGGCAGAGTTCCATCTTCATCTATTTTGAAACAGTTTATATAGAATTAGAACATATTTTTCCTTGAATAATATTCACTTGTGAATCCATCTGGTCCTGGAGATTTTTTTCTTATGGAGTTCAATGATGTCTTTTTGAATTTGCTTTACTGAAATAGGGTTATTTAAGTATTTAATTTCCTCTTTATTTAACCTTGGTAAATTATATTTTTGTACATATTCATCCATTTCACTCAGATTACCAAATTTATTGGCTTGCAGTTTGATAAAATAGTTCTAAATTATTATTTTAGTTTTCTCCTCATTGGCGATGATTTCATTTTTTCATTTTTGGTAATTTGGTTTTCTTCTTTATTGTTTTTAATCAATCAAAATTTTATCTGTTTTTTCATAAAATCATCTCTTCATTTTATCTATAATTTCAAATAGTTTCATGCTTATGATTTTAGTACTTTCTCCTTTAATTTTTACAATTTCTAATTTGGAATTTTATTAGGACTTTTTAATTTGTTCTTTCTCTAGCTTTTTAGTTGAATGCTCAGTTCATTTCTTCTTTTTCTATTTTATTCATGTAAGGATTTATAGATATGATGTATCCACTAATAATTGCTTTGTCTCTATCCCATAATTTTTTGTATGTTGTCTCATTATTATTATTGTCTTACATGAAATCATTAACTTTTTCTATAATTTATTATTTGATCCACTCTTTTTCTTTTTAAAAAATGAGACTATTTAGTTTACAATTAGTTTTAGGTTTATCTCTCCATGTCCCATTATTGTAAGTGATTTTTATTACATCATGGTGAGAAAATTGTGCATTCAACATTTCTATTTTCTGCATTTGATTATGGAGTTTTTAATGCCTTAGTGCATGGTCAATTTTTGGGTAGTGCACTGTAGGAAAAAAAAGTATTTTCTTTTCTATCCCCATTCAATTTTTTCCAAACATCATATCTAAGTTTTCTAACATTCTATTTACCTCCTTAACTTCCTTCTTGTTTATTTTATGATTAGCTTTATCTAATTCTGAGAGAGGGAGGTTGATATCTCCCAGCTGCAGAGTTATTCTGTCTGTCTCCCAGTAACTCATTCAGTTTATCCTCTAAGAATTTGGATGCTATGCCACTTTATGTATACCTATTATTTTAAAATTGCTTCATCGTCAATGGTAACTTTTTAGGAGAATATAGTTCTATTCCTTATCTCTTCTAATGAGATCCATTTTTTTTGCAGCTGAATTGCCTGAGATAATTGCTACCCCTGCCATTTTTACTTCAGCTGAAGCATAATATATTCTTTTCCAATCTTTTACCTTTAGTTCATGTATCTCTCTGCTTCAAATGATTTTATTGTATGCAGCATATTATAGGATTCTAGTTTTTAATCCATACAGTAATTTCCATTTTTGTTTTATGGGAGAGTTCATCCCATTCACATTCAAACCTATATTACTAATTCTATATTGCCCTCCATGCTATCTTCCCTCTATTTTCACTTTTCCCCTTTTTTCATCTTATCCTTATTCCCCATTTTGTTTTTGCTTCTAAATACCACCTCCTTCAGTGTATTTGCCCTGTTCTATCCAACACCCCTCCCCTTTCTGTCCTCTTTCCCTTTGCCCCTTCATCCTTCCTTTCTTTCTGTCAGTTCCTGTTTTCCTCCCCCTTCACCTTACCCTCTTAATAGTTGAAATGTAAGATAAGTTTCTAAACTCCATTGAGTGTGTGTTTTACTCCCTGTTTGAGCCAAAGCTGATATGAGTAAAATTCAGGTGGTTCTCACCACCTCCCTTCTTCTCCTCTAATGCAATAGGTGTTTTGTTCCTTTTCATGTGATGCAATTTACATCATTCAATCCAGTCTTTTTACTATGTTCTAATTTTTAAGTAGAAATGCTTTTTAAATCATTACATGAGAATCATGGACAAGTCATAAATGTCCATTACTTCTCGCTAAGTATATTCACTCTAATAGTTCAAATTCTCAAGATTTATGAGCATCTTTCTGCCAAGAGGGGAAATAACCAGTTTCACCTTATTGGATAACAGTTTTTTATTCTTTTCCCTTTTTACCTTTGCATGTATCTCTTGATTCTCCTGTTTGAAGACCATTTTTTTCTGTTAACTCTGTTCTATTCTCCAGGAAAAGTTGAATGTCCCCTATTTCATTAAATGTCCACCTTTTCCCTAGAAGAGAAAGCTCAGTTTTTTTTGAATAGTGAATTCTTGACTGCATTCCAAACTCTCTTGCTTTCTGAGATATCATATTCCAGACCCATCAATCCCTTAATGTTGATACAATCAGGCCCTTTGTACTCCTGACTGTGGTTCCTTGGTATTTAAATTTTTGCTTTCTGGCCACTTGCAGAATTTTCTCCATGACTTGAGAGTTCTGAAGTTTAGCCACAATATTACTTGGTGTCTTCATTTTGGGATTTCTTTCAGGAGAGGATCAATATATTATTTCAATGATTATTTTGTCCGATGCTTCCAGGATATCAGGATTATTTTCCTTAAGTCTATCCTGAAGTATGGACTCCAGCCTTTTGTTCCTCTTCATCTCAGGAAGTACTATGATTCTTAAATTGTTTCTCCTGTATCTATTTTCCAGGTCTGTTGTTTTGCCCCTGAGGTATTTTATATTTGCTTCTATATTTTTCTTTTTTAAAATTTGTTTAACAGCTTCTTGTTTTGTCATGAAGTCACTAATTTCCACAGATTCTGGTCCTTTTTTTTTAGAGAAGACTTTTCTTCATTTACATTTTGCATCTCATTTTAAAATTAGTCAATTCTGTTTTTGAAGGAAATTTCCATTTGCCCAATTATGATTTGAGAAAATTATTTTCTTTTTGAACTTGTCCAACAGTATTTTTAAAGGATTCATTTTCTTGTTGCAAGATGTTAACTTTCTCTTGCATTCCTTTTCTCAGTTTTTCTATTTGATTTTTAAATTCCTTTCTGATCTCTTCTAAGAAGTCTTACTGGACTGGAGATAAATTCATATTCTCCTCTGAAGTTCTAGTCCTCTTTAAGTTAGGATACTTGTCTTCCAGACAACATTCAAAAGATCCCATTTTATGCTGGCCTTTCTTCATTTTGTTCCATTTCCCTACTTTGTGGTGGTGGAGAGGCTGGTTGACAGATTTTCTGTATTGAGATTCCTAGAGGCCTTGCTCACTTCAAGGGGTTACTCAGAGTCTTGGACTGTAGGGGATGCTGAAAACTTTCTGGTAATTGGTTGTGATATTGACTAGAGAACCACTCCCTAGGCCTGAAGGGTTGTGGGGGTGGTGGCAGTATCTGGGCTGTGCTTGAACAATGTGGGTTGGGCCCTTGGGTTAATTTACTTAAACTGTAATCAAGTTTGGAGGAGATCTGCTGCCCACACCTGAGATTTAGGGCAGGGTGCAAACACCAGGGGAGGGCTGTTTGTTCTGGAAAAAGTCACCTGGTATTCCCACAGGAACAGGGAGGGAGGGGACTTAGCTGGAAATACACAGACTCTGCTGAGAACATGGAGACTAGAGTCAGGGTCTTACAGAACCAGTCAAACTGAACTGTTAAATGTCTGTTCACTTCACTGGAATGATCCCACCTGCCACACACACACAGTAAAAGCTTTTGGTGCTGTTCTCGGGTTAGAGCCCAGCCTCATCCCACGACCCTTGTGCTGGGTTTTTGCTCTTTGCCCCCCAACTGGCCCAAAGTCCCCTGTGACAGACCTTGCTAGTAGATGCTATTTTCCTTGATTCTTCCCTAGAACTCTTTGTAGTTCTAAAATCTGTAAAGAAGCTTGAATCATGTTAGTTCTGAGGGAAAGCCAGGAGAGCTTAAAACAATGCCTGACTTCTGTCTGCCATCTTGGCCGGGTATCCTCCTGATTATATTTCAAGCTACTCTGCCCTCTAGAATATCATGGCTCACATTTTTTGGGCCTTTAATTTTGAAGTTGCCAAGCCTTGAGGAATCTTGATTATAGCGCCTTCATAATTGAAAACTATGACTGCCTGCAGTATTTTTCTCCTTGGTCTATTAATTCTCAAATTTTGGCTACAATATTCCTCAGTATTTTTTATTTTGGGATACTTTCAAGGAGGTGATTCATTCTTCCAATGACTATTTTCCCTCTCATTCTATGATATTAGAAGTTTTCTTTAATAATTTCTTAAAATATGTTGTCTGAGTTCGTGGTTTAACCATAGATTTCTAGTAGGTCAGTACTTCATAAATTACCTCATCTGAATATATTTAACAGATCAGAAGTTTTTTCAATGAAATATTTTACATTTTACATTTTTTTTTCATTCTTTGACTTGACTCGATCGATTCTGGATGTCTCAGAAAATCATTATCATCTACATGTCTAATTCTAATTGGCTTTCTGTTTGTTTTTGTAAGGCAATGGGGCTAAGTGACTTGCCCAAGGTCACACAGCTAGGCAAACATTAAGTGTCTGAGGCCAGTATTCCTGACTCCAGGGCTGGTACTCTGTCCACTGTGCAACCTAGCTACCACTAAATCTAAGTTTTTAAGGAATTATTTTCATTAATTATCTTTTGCAACTATTTTCACAGTTTACTGTTTCTGTTTTTGAATGAATTGTCTTCTTTTTCCATTTGCCACACTCTATTTTAAAAGAATTATTTTTTGTTCATTTGACCTACTTTGACTTCGAAGGAGTTATTTTCTCCAATTAATTCTAATGCTTCTTTTTCAAAGTTATGTATTCTCTCTTGCATACCTCTCATTTCTTTCCCCAATTTTATTTCTTGATTTTTAAAATCATTTTTGAATTCTTTCCAGAAAACTTTTTGGCCTAGTGACCACCTCATATTCCCTTTGGGACTGCACATGTAATCTTTTGTTCCAATTTTGTTTTCTGAGATGATAGTTTTATCTTCCTTTTTACCATAGTAGTTTTCTATGTTTAGGCTCTTTTTCTGTTTTTAACTCATTCAATCTTATTCATAGTAATTTTGTTTGCTTGTTTGTTTTTTTTTTATGTTCAATTCTGCCCTTGGGCCTTGGTGGTGAGGGGATACTTTCTCTTACTTCTTGGACTGGGTATCAGAGTTCTACTCACTAAGCTTTCACAAACTGGAACTTCAGGTGTTAGAAGCTTCCACTTGGATTAGCGTGCTTCACCTTAGTTTCACCATTGTGCTTGGGTTCTCACAATTTGATTTCTCTGCAGATTCTGGAGGCCTCTCAGTTGACCTGCTTTACTGCTGACCTGCTGAGCCTAACCTTGCTGATCTTTGCTTTGACTGAGATCCTCTCCACCTTCATTCAGCTGAGTGAAAAAAGACCTTTCTTGAAGTCTTTCCAAGATATCTCAAGCTGGAAAATTAGTTTACTTTGTCTTTTTAGAGGGTTCTGTCACTCCTGAATCTATTACAAAGCTTGAGTAATGCTATTTCTGAGGGAAACTAGGAGGAATTCAGGGAAATTCCTGGCTTCTCTCTGTCATCTTGGCTCTGCCCAAACTCCAAGTGAGACAATGACCATCTTGCCACACAATCTTCTATCTTTTACCTCTACTTCTACTTAGTAAAGCTTTACTTTTTATGCAAGACTTTTTAGAATTAATAATTTCATTCAGAGCTCAGAGAAGATACTGTATCTACACAAGGTCTTTTGCTGTAAACCTTCTGTACTTCCCCTGCTCCCCACACACCAATTTTCAGGGCTTTCACCCAAACAGAAATCCTTTTTTATTCTGTCTAAATAATTTATTTTTACTGCACATATATATATATAGCATGCTGCTCCCTATCTTCAGAATGCAAAATAAATCCAAAACAATAGGTCAGGGACAATATTTTTTTCTATTTTGTTCATTGTTTTCCTATTTGCTTAGCATTATGGTTTACATATAGCAAGTAGGTTATTAGATATTCTTTCTATTGCCTCCAAAATGCAATGTTTTCATGATTCTGAAGTTCAATGTAATGGCATGACAGTATCTTTTTACTGATCATAATTTGCTTTGACTTTTTCTTTTTTCTAATTATGAGACAATCTAAAAATTGGTGGCTGAAACAAAAACTCTCACTTTCACTTCTATATTCTACATTCTTTCTCTAAACTAAGGTTCTTGATCTAGGCTTCCAGGTTGGTCATGGTTTATTAAGAACTGTGAATTTTATTTCTTTTAACGGGTAATTTGATAACTACAACTCAGAATACTTGTTTTTCCATTATATTATAATTATTTTATTTTGTGATTTAAAAAATATTTTGAGAAAGTGTTCATTGATTTCACCAATCTGATAAAGAAATTCACAAAACAAAAAGTTCTTAAGAGCATCTCTTTGGGAGAAGCTGGATGATACAGTGGATAGAATCAGGAGGATTTGAGTTCAAATCCTGTCTCAGAGGATTAATACTTACTGTATGACTTTGGGCAAGCTGCTCAACCCCATTGACTTGTAAAAACAAAACAAATAAAGAAACATTTTTGAAATGCTTTCTTTAGGCAAATGTTATTCTGAAATTGTTTTATGGAGAAGATTAAAATTATTTTCTAACATTTATTAATTACATTTTTCTTGCTGCTGGCATTATTTTGTGATACTGTCAAATTTTGTATAAATGCATAAGTCACTTTTCTTCATTTATGAATTATGTTCAGAAATGTAGTTTTCACACTGACTTCATTGAAAGGAACAAATAATTCTATTACTCATGCTATTAGTTAAAATCAACTTAACCTGTTTCCATATACTGTCTATCCTTGCGCAGTGGGAGCAGATATTATCTCCTCCAAGGATATAGCAAACCTAGAAGTGCTGACCTACTAGGCAAAATTAAAATTTATGCAAGAGTTCTATAAAAAAAAATCCTTGTTGTCAAATCACCTCAGTCAAGTTAAATTCTTTGTCAATCCTTTGGGAAAGTTTTGTTTTGTTTTTTGTATAGAGGCCAGTGTACAATGCAACTTTGTTGCTAATTTTTTAAGATATGAAGAACTAAGGTAAATAAGGTTAAGGTAAGACAGTAAGTTTTTGAGGCCAGATTTGAAATCAAGAAGAAGAATCTTCCTGACTTTAGGCTTGTTACTCTACATTTTGAATCTTCTGACTATAGAACAATTAAATGTATATAAAATATTTTATAGCTATAAATAATCTTTAAATTCAAATACTTATTTTAAACAGGTTGAGTCTTTAAAATAATTATTTGAATTTGAGCTACCTCAGATTTCCTCCTGAAGAATATTTAAAACATCTACCTCTGGCCTACTTTTGCCCTTTTCCCTTCTAGTATCCCATATGGTTGCGTCTATTCTTTTCTCAGATCAGAATAGAAATGGAAAATTGCGAAATGGAAATTTTATTGATAAGAATGTGAGAAGTATAATGCTCTCACAGTTACATCTTATCAGACAAGGACTTAAAATGAGAAGGCACAGACACAGAAAACAGAGGTCTTAAACTTGGTGCCAAAGGAAGGTATGTGGCTCAAGGGAGAAGCTAGTAACAGTAGCAATAATGTATCTTCCAGTGATAAAAAAAATTACAGATGAATCTCATTATTAACTGACTTGGCATTTCATTTTACATAACAGGATCCTATGCCATGCAAAATATTATGCATTTTTGAGGAAAAATTAAAAGTTAATATTAAACATGGAACTTTCCCCTCATGGTTCTTATATTCCCTCATGTAATACAGTATATTCAACAGTAATTATGATATATGATCAAAAAGAGATGTACAACTAATAAGATTCACTGTCATAATTATACTCCATTCAAGATATTAATTCCTAAAACAACCTTGTAAAATAGATATGACAGCTATTATTAGAAACCCATGTTCAGAGAGGTTGCCAGTGCCTAAATTGTTCTGCATCTTAGAGTTTGTTCTCTTTCTATAATACAATATTCCATTTCAAAGAGCTTTCTGAGCTCTGAATGTGGACAAGTTTAAGACTGACCTGGAAGATCAGGGTACATTTCAAGGAAAGGAAGGAAACAGCTGGATTAAAATCCTTATCCTTTCAAAGGTTGCCACACATTAAGAGAGGAAAAAAACACAATTGTTATAAAAGAAAAACGGATTACATAAGTGTATAGGATAGGGAAAAATTTATGAAAAAAATGGAAGAATATAATTTATTTTTTTTTGAAAATAGAAGACTGAAGAATGGATGACTTAAATTCAAATTTGAAATATGGGGAAAATGCTCAATTGCATTATTTTTCTTAGTATTATTTAAATTTAATATTAATTTAAATCCTAATATTGTTCTTCTATTTTATAGCCATTCATCATATGATAATACCTGTGGATCTGAATAAATCAGTCCCTTCTCTCTTCTCCTTCAAAGTAGAAGATGAATAAAAAAATTATATCGAAAAAACTGAAGAGAAACCCTTCCTTCTTACCCTGCACCTATTATCTTTTCACAGACAATTCTTTCTTATTTGATAGACCTGCAAGTGCAGTGCATAATTTCATCCTAGGGTAAGAAGCAGAAAAGGCACACAAAATAAAGACAAGGATAGAAAAATAAAAACAGAACACTAGAATGTAGCAAGATGCTAATAGCTAACTCAGTAGCAAATCATCTGATACCTTCTAGTCCCATCCAACAAGCATTGATCAAGTGGTTATTGAGTTGAAGTCAGTGAGTTGGGGTCCATGGGAAATGAAAACAGAAATTAAAAGAATATGTACCCTCAAATTTCTTATTCTATATAATATTAGTTAACTATAAATGAATATATTGAGTGAGAAGATAGTACTAATAAGTGAGAATCAGAAAAATCTACCTGTATAGCATAGCATAACAGGTTATACTTGATAAACACAGGATGCCTAAAATGTAGAAATGAGGAATGAATTCCAGATCTGAGAGAAAGCTTGTAGAAAATAAAGTAAGTAGGAAGTGGAAAAATGAGTTCACAAACTAACATGTAGGATATGTTCAATGGAAAAAAAAAGATTATGTGTGTGGAAACAATAATAGTAAAATAAGTTTGGAAGTGTCCTCTGGTACCTCATGGTGAAATAGAGAAGTAGTTGTAAAGTTCATATGTTATCTATAAAGTACTACACAGCAATGGAAATTCTTAAGAAATGAATGACAATAACTGAATGTAGAATGCATTGGAGAATTGAAAGATGGAAATCAAATTAGAAGTCTCTTGTAGCAAATTGAGAAAAAGTAATGAGGTTCTGACTTAAGAATGGATGGAGGGATGGAGGGGCAGCTAGGAGGTACAGTGGATAGAGCACCAGTCTGGGAGTCAGGAGGACCTAAGTTCAAATCCAGCCTCAGACATTTAATAATTATCTAGTTGTGTGACTTTGATCAAATCACTTAACCCTATTTGCCTTGAAAAAAATTCAAAAAGAGTAAAATAAACCCAAAAAATGGATGGAAAATAATAGTTAGGAAAAAAGATGGATCAGAGATATGCAGTCTTTAAGATGCATGGAGTTAGAATAATCAAGGACCTAGGGATAATTGGTTATTTAGAATGAGAATTTGAAGAATCGAAAATGAAAATAAAATTAGTCATCTGAGTAATTAGAAAAGTAATAATGCCTTCAGAATCACAGAAACTTGGAGAAGGAATGAGCACAGGAAAATTGATAATGAACATTTTGGGGAAATGTATTTCAACATGCAAATAGTATGGTTAGAGAAGGTCCATCCACATTGGTTCACATAAAAGCATAGTTTATTGGAGAAATTTGAGGCTAAATTTGTAAACCTGTCATCATTTACAAAGAAACAAGAAAGAAAGAAAGAAAATTAAAGACAAAGACAGAAAGATAGAGGGAGGCTAAGACAGATGCAAAGAAAGGCAGAGACATAGAGAGGAGAGAAAAGATGGAAGGAAGGAAAGAATGGCAGCAGGAAGGAAAAAAGAATGAAAGCACAAACTAAAATTATGTATTTTTCAACACTCTGAGAGCAGGTCCTACAAGAGGATGCAGCTAAGGAGACTGAGAAAAAAAAATCATTAAAGAGATAGGAAAAACACACACATCAAAAGAAAAAG
This sequence comes from Macrotis lagotis, assembly GCF_037893015.1. Classification (NCBI taxonomy): domain Eukaryota; kingdom Metazoa; phylum Chordata; class Mammalia; order Peramelemorphia; family Peramelidae; genus Macrotis; species Macrotis lagotis. Next base: position 488,402,616 of record NC_133666.1, read on the forward strand.
CATCTTGAAAAGTAAAATAAAGATTATTTTGGAAAAGTGAAAAGTTAACAGATTCAAAAGTTGACAAGAATTCAAGAAATATCATGAAAATTCAAAATGTTATTTAATTTTGAAAGTAAGAATGCATATTGCAGAAAGTGGTATTTTTGTTTTTGTTGTTGTTACATGGAAATCCTATTGCAAACAATTGAGAATTCAGAGAAGAGGATGTTATTGACGTAAAAAGACTTTCCATTTCTTTTATTTCACTCACTGATTTGTGAGAGGGAGAAGAAATACCAGATAATAGCTTCTTATTTTAGCCGTTTGCTCTTGTTAAGAAGGCACTAATTAATTCATGCATGTCTTTTAAAGGATCAACTGAGAAAATGTATGTAGAGTACATGTTTGATGTACACATTTTTTTCCAGTAGTCTCATCTCACTGTCAGCATTGATAAGATGATAAAGGTGATAAAGATCTTATTCCATGTAGAGGTAGTGAGTATGGGGATTTTTTTTTGCACATAAAAAAAAACCAACTAGAATACAAGTGACCTCCAATTTATATGCTATGTGTAGGGAGGGGAAGTGTTGAGTGCCTTAGAGAGGAGAGAAAAGAATTAATACTCTCATCAGCATGGAGATGAATGCATCTTTCTACCCAACTCTAAATCATCTACCTCAAGGATGCCCAAACATAAGTGAGAAAGGCTATGTTCCAAATAAGGTGAAACAAAATGAGCATTTATGACAGTTTATAATGGAAGCATACAGCAACTATTGGCAGTGCCAATATGCACACTGGAACTTTAACCCTTTGATTATGAAGGATTCTTTGAGTTCATCATTGAATATTTATCTCTAACATGTTTGAGTCAGTTTTTTGATATCAAAACACACTTTTCTAAATTTGTCTACAAGAAGATTTGTCATGGAAACAAGAAATAAATGATGATCAACTGTTCCAAAAAAAAGCAACAACTAACCATCTTTAAGGGGGAGATTCAGGTTATCTTGAGCCTCACTTTACAAGGAGATAGATGACTGCAATGCAGATGTATAATGTTCTCTTGAGAAAAGACAAGTTATTCCCTACTGCTCTCTGCTAGCAAATAGTTTTACTCTAACTTTTTTTTTTCAAATATGCAACAAAATAACACTGCTAAGAATTCAGCTTACTAGGTAAATGGAGAATTTTCTTGCATTTTTGAGGTGACAAAAAAGGTTCACCAAGGATTAAAGGAATACATTTTGGAAGAGAATAGAGAAGAATATCTACACATTCCTTGCCAAGCAATCCTAAGTTTGTTTTTTTATAAAGCTGATAAAATAGCACATGACTATATAAATAATCTTTTGCTTTAAAAAACATTATTTAGAAAAAAAGGAAGCTTAGCTAACTCTAATGTAATAACTGTTTTAAACATATTATAAAAAATGTAAATAATAGTCATTATTGCTACTAATTTCATCATAATCTCGCCACAAGATTTCTTTCCCTAGTTTTTCTCTTTTGATGAGTAGCACCCTGATTACACTGAACAGAGATGCTTCAGCAGACATGGTAAACTGACTGACTCAATTCAGATTTATAGAACCAACCATGAGGTGCAGGAGAGTGATACTGCAAGATGGCATATGTGATTAAAGCTGGTATTTGTTGAGATAGTGCAACGGAAAGTGTACTAGAATCATAACTGCTGGACTATGCTATTGATACTACTTGTGACCTTGTCCAAATTACACAGCACTTAGGATCTGTCTAATCAAGTAAACAAATTTTCAATTTTCAGAAAGAGAGAGAAGAAGAGACTACAAAAGGGTAGAAATCACAGATTAAAGACATAGCAAAAACAGAGGCTTCAAGATAGAAACAAATGTATACCTTGTTTCTTCCTGCCAAATCCTTTCATTCTTTTCCTTCCTGAAGAGCATCAACTAAACACACCAGGATATGGATATACTTGAATTGTTTTGGTTTTTTCAATCATATCCAAATGCTTCTGATCTCAAAATAGATTGCAAAGCTATAATACCATTGTATTCTCAGTTATCATCCATCCTAATTCCCTTTCCAACAGTGATAAAGGAAAAGAACGATTTTAGTGAATATTTTGCTTAAGTAATTAAGGGATAGATATTTTTCTTTCTTATTAATCAATTCTTAGCTAAATATGCAATTAAATTTAGTAGATCTTCAATGTAATTTGGTAAGAATTTATTAAAAACTTATGTACAAAATTATTTATAGTTCTTTCAGTAATGACAAAGAATTGAAAATTTAGTGTAAGCCCATCAATTCGGGAATGACTGAAGAAATTATGGTATATGAATGCTACAGAACAATGTTTGTTTCTATAAGAAAGTATGAGGAATGGGAATTCAAACATCCTGTAAAGATTTTCATGAAACTTATACATGGTAAAGTGAGCAAAAATGGAAGAATATTATATACATTGGGTGATGATCAACTTTGATGGACTTGTACATTTAAGCAGTAAAAATAATTTTTAAAAATTTTAAAAGACTTGTGATAGAAAAAATATCAATCATACTCAGAGAAGTAACATGGAATTTAAATGTAGGCCAAAATTGACTTTCTTTCAATTTTTAAAAGTTGTCATATATTATGACTTTTTCCTCTCTCTATTATTGTTTTCCTATTTGAATTTGTGCCTTTTTACAACATGGTTAATATGGGCCTATTATGGCATATTATTCATGTATAGTGTATAGTAGATTTCTTTCAGTCATGGGGAGGTTGGAGGGAAGGCAGAGAATGAGAAAACTCTAAAAACTCAAAGTCTTGCAAAAATGATTGTTGAAAACTACCATCATTTGTAGTTGAAAAAGTAAATAAATAAAATTTTAATTTAAAAAAATATACACGCAAAACATTGTGATATGTAATGTATGACAACTATGCCCTCACCTGCACTCACCTGCACGTGCCCTCATACCAATAAGACATAGACAAAACCAAGGAAAACTCTTATTACCCCACTCCTATATCAACTTAGGCACATCTTGAATGACAACATATGTATATATATATATATATATATATATATATATATATATATATATATATATATATATATAGATAGATATATATAGATATAGATATAATAGTATTGTCTTTTTATTTAAAACTTCTAAACTCTCACAACATTGATATTATTTCAACGTACTTCATTCATTCTATTTTGCTAAATAGAATTTCATTTTCCTTTTTAATATGTTTTCTACTAGAAATTGGAAAATGACAGAATATTTTATTCATCAGTATAGCTTCAATTTCTATTTCTATCAGATATTCACATTCATAAGAGCCCTTAAATGAATGGATATGAAAATGACTTCAAATATCTCATTATTCATTACATTATTTTAAATCATGTGATCTTATAAAATAGTTCAAACTTGTCAACTTTTTGCTGATTAGAGACTGAATTATGGATTACTGTTTTCAGAATTACAAAATCAGTAACAGATTAGAAAACCTAATAATGCCCTTCAGAATCTGTTGAAAACTTCATAACAATGTCTCTTATGTATCTCTTCCCCCTTAATCTTAATTGCCCATACCAAAAAGTACTAATATGCAAACATGTTTATTAAAATCTGTATGTAGAGTTGAAACACACTTATTCAACATCATTAATTTCCTCATAATTAGCCCTTCTCCTCCACCCTCTCTATGATTCATCTAAATCCTGTACTTGGAGATCAAACTTTCTGTTTAACTCAGGTCCTTTCAATAACAACTATTTTCCCCAAAAAAAAAGGATGTTCAGTTTTGCTGGGTAGTTGATTCTTGGTTGTAAAACAAGCTCTTTTGCCTTCTGGAATATCATATTCCAAACCCGAAAAGCTTTTAATGTAGATGCAACCAAATCCTGTGTAATCCTGACTGTAAAGTCATGGTAGTTGTATGTTTGTTTTCTGGCAGCCTGTAATATTTTCTCTTTGACTGGGGAGTTTTGGAATTTTGTTATAAAATTCCTGAATGTTTTACTTTTGGTATCTCTTTCACAAGATGATTGGTGAATTTCCCTCAATTTCTATTTTACCCTCTACTTTCAGGATCTCAGAGCAATTTTGCTGCATTATTTCCTGGAAGATGAAGCCTAGGATCTTCTCTAGAGTCTAGCCATTTATGGTTTCTCATAGAATAATAATAATAATAATAATAATAATATTCCATAGTATTAATGTACCATAACTTCTTTAGCCATTCCCCAATTGATGAGCATCCCCTCAATTTCCAATTCTTTACCACTACAACAAAAGCTGTTATGAATATTTTGAAACATAATAATTTCTTCTGGATATAGACCTAGAAATGGAATTGCTGAGACAAAGGGTATGAACAGTTTTGTTGTTCTTTGGACATAGTTCCATATTGATCTCCAGAAAGGTTGTAACTTTTCACAATTCCACTAGCAATGTAATCAGTGTCCCAATGTCCCAATCCTCCCACAACCTCTCCAGCAATGATCATCTTTCCTTTTTCTCATTCTGGCCAATCTAATAGGTGTGAGATGATATTTTATAATTGCTTTAATTTGTGTTTCTCTAATCAATATAGATTTGGGGTATTTTTCATATGATTTAGATATAATTTTAATTCCTTTATTTGAAAACTGTCTGTTCATATCCTTTGACCATTTTATCAACTGGGGAATGCCTTGCAACCTTATACATTTGATTCAATTCTCTATATATTTTCAAAAGGTGACCATTATTAGAACTACATGAAACAATTAACAACTTTAGCAAAGTTGAAGGGTATAAAATAAAACCCTTCATAAAACATCAGCATTTCTATAGGTTTTCATCAAAGCCCAACAGCAGCAGATAGAAGAGATATTCCATTTAAAGTAAATGTAGATAACAAAAAATATTTGGCAGTTTTACTGCCAAGACAAACCCAGAAACTATATGAAATAATAGCATCCTTGTTTCACTCAGGGGTTACTAGAATATGATACCTGATGACTTCTCTTGCAACAAGACTTGTTTGTCTTTCAGGTATATTAGATCTTGTGTTGTTTATAAGTGTGCTCACATTTCATGTACCAATAGTGAATGACATTTTCTTTGAAAAAGACTTTTTACATTTTTTATGTCTTGACCACACTGCGAGTTCTCTGCCTGGCGTGGGAATCAAGCCAGGGTTAAATAAGCAGACAAGTTATAGGGCATCTTTTATAGCTCTTTCTTTACATCAGTAGTTGAGCAGTGTGACACTTAAAAGGGTTTGCTCAGTCACCTGGGTGACTGCCCAAATCCCACTGCTGTTTTCAGTGGGAAAATGATCCTATTATTTGATCACTTGCTTTTCACCACAGAAATGGGAATTAGGAATGATAAAGTGGTATGGGTGATATCATTTGATATGTGTATAAATTGAATTTAAGTGGGGGAGCAGCTAGGTGACACACTGGATAGAACTTAAAATCTAGGCTCAGACATTTAATAATTACGCAGCTGTATGACTTTGGGCAAGTCACTTAACCCTATTGCTTTAAAAAAACAAAAAGAGAAAAAGAAACAAATAAAAGTAATAAAGGCTATTATTTTAATAAATGAATTTTAAGTGAACTAGAATTGCATGAAATCATCAGCCTTACACTTTCTGGCAGTCAACATGAACCGAATTCTAGATAGTGATCAATGCTCTCAGGATTTCCTGGTCACTAATGGAGAGAAACAAGAATATGCCTTTGCTCCCCTGTATTTTACCACTTTATTTTCAGTTATCAAATGTCTTCACTGATGATGAACAGGGCATTAAGGTCTACTACCACACTTGACAGTAAATTCTTAAACTTCAAAAGGAGGGAGTGTTGGTGAATGATATATTTGCAGATGATTGTGCACTGAGTGCAGTCTCTGAAGCTGAGATACAACAAAGGAGGGATTCTTTGCTGCTTATGCTAATTTTGGCCTAACAGTTAACACTAAACACACAAACATATACACGTGCACGTGCACACACACACATACACACACACACACACACACACACACACACAAACACAGATGCCCCATCAGCCAGTAACATATTCACCATATGTGAAACCATTGGTTATAGAAAATGGAGAAATTGAGAATTGTGGACAAGTTCACTTACCTCAGTAATGTCCTTTCCAGGGAGGTGCTCATTGATAATGAGGCTGACACCAGTATTACTGGAGCTAGCTTAGTATTTGTGAGGCTCCAAAAGAAAGAGTGGGGGAAATGAGGTATTAGACTGACACCAAACTGAAAGTTTATGAACTGTTGTGCTGACCTGATCACCATATGCCTGTGAAATCTAGGCAATCTACCAGCACCATGTAAGGAAACTGAATTGCTTCCATTTAAGTTGTCTTAGAAAGATTCTGAAGATCACCTGTCAGAAGATATCGGACACTGAGGCCCTTTCTCAAGCTAAACTGCCTAACATTCCAACAGTACTATGGAGAGTGCAACTGCTCTCAGCTGGGAACAATTTTGGAATGCCAGTACACTTGTCAAAAAGACTCTTTAATGGAGAACTCACACAAGGACAAATACTTAGAGAGGGATCAGAAGAACCAATACCTGGACACCCTGAAGGCCTCTCTTAAAAAATTTTGAATTGGTTGAACACCATGGGAGACACTGGCACAGGACTGTCAAGCATAGTGTACCCTCATCAATGAGGGTGCTGCACTCTATAAGGAAGGCAGAATTGAAGTAACTCAAAGGAAATGTGACATATGTTAGTTTAGGGTACCCACCCCACTTGTTCACGTGAACTTTTTCTGCCCAACCTGTGCTAGAACATTCTAAACTGCTATTGATCTGATCAGTCACAGTCAGACACACTGTAATTGGTCTCAAAGATACTGATGTCATTTGGTCTTCCTCGACAATGAAGGATAAGTATCAACCAACCAAACATTAAAGATAAGGAGAGAAAAATCAGTCCCCATGGAGGGAATAGATCATTGATCCATTAAATTACTGAAAAATGTGTGCATGTAAGAGAGCTGTCATTTCCTATGATCTAACTGTGATATGATTGGATATTTATAATACCAGATTCTAGATGACTTATTCATTAAATACCATGCTCTGAAAGACTGCCATTGTGAGGAACTTTTGAGTAAAGTTCCAAAAAACCTATGTTGGTCAACTTCCGGGAACCTTTATTTGTTTTGGTTTTTAATTGATAGAAAAACAATCAATCAATCATTAAATAATGCATTTTGTGCCTAGTAAATTTACATTAGTCCTCACAATCCCAACATTTTTGAAAAAGTCTTCTGAAACTTTTTGAACATATGAGAATTCAGAATTGTCAAGAGAATCTATAACTAGAAATATTGAGAGGTGTTACAGCTAAAAGAATAATTTGAGTTACAAGATATTTTGTTGGGGCGGCTAGGTGGTGCAGTGGATAGAGCACTGGCCCTGGAGTCAGGAGTACTTGAGTTCAAATCCAGCCTCAGACACTTAATGATTACCTAGCTGTGTGGCCTTGGGCAAGCCACTTAACTCCATTGCCTTGCAAAAACCTAAAAAAAATAAAAGAAAATAAAATAAAAAAACAAGATATTTTGTCCAAGCTAAATGACTTGCCCTTTTCAGCAATTTTATCTGTTAAGTAATTCAAGTCTCAGGGGGAAAGCAGTTATTTACTACTTCTAAGTCCTTGTAGTATTATTTTTATTTTGCTCTCATCTTAAAATAAGACATCTGAATCAGATAAAATCCAAGGCGTACTTCAGTCATGTAAAGACGGAATTTTGACTGACTTTATAATCTGTTCTCATAACTTAGTTTTTCTAGGCTACACTTTTCATAATGAAGGTCTTCAAATCATTTTCAAATACACAATAGAGACATGTCTTAGAGTCAATGAGGTAATTTTTTTCCAATATGAAATGAAAAGTTCTAAATTTGTGACTATTTCTATGATATATGAAATCCATATTTGTACATTTAAAACTCCAATAAATTGCCCAGATGGGAGGACATCAGCATAAAAGTAGCCATAATGTATGGCTATTTGATTTGACAGATGTGTATATACAATTTACTTATAATTTTTTGTTCACTAAATAAAGTTGTGTTTACTAATTTAAAATACATTAACAAATAATAGGGTGAATAGAATCCTATCATGTCCTTAGCAAAACATTTTAAATGCATTAACAAGAATATGAAAATACTATTTTCTTCAATTCTACATGTTTATAGGCATTCTCATGATTCTCAAAAGCTTATGTATCCCTAAAATAAAATATGTCAGAATCACAGCATATCATTAAAATATTTAAAACCAGTGATTATTTTGAACTATGACTCATCTATTTTTTAACAGAAGGTTAGAAATATAAGAAGAATACATAGGGTCAAAAATGTGTTTATCAAAACTATAGCCAAAACACAGTAGAGAAAATAATGAACTAAGAGGCTAAAGCCATGATGAATGCATTAAAAGATGGTGAATGATTATACATCTTACTATTTGATGAAAAATAATTTAAGAAAGTTGTAGAGCATTATAGACTCTACTGAATCAAACATTTTCACTCAGAAAATTTGACTTTTTTCACAAGAAAGAACAATCGTAATTAATTCACATTGCTGATAATATGATTTTGATGAATATAGGCAACACATAAAGCTGGTTCCTCAATATTCATCTTAGAGAGAGAGATAGCAAATAGTAAGTGACACAATCAGTACCACACAAGAAAAATTGTGTAGGCTAACTTCTTTAGTGGGGGGGAATCATATGCTGTAAATGATGATTTCAACTGTCTCCTTAAAAGAGAACCCTAGTTTAAGATCATTAATCTACTCAACCACTATGTTTATGGAATTATGAATTATATTATGATGAATTAATGTTTTAAGAAAATAAAAATGCAAATGAGTTGTTTCAAAAACAAGAAAAAGCTGTGGCCTTCTAGCAATGAAAAGATATGAAGGGTAATTTCTATAAAGGATGCCATTAAATATTTTATACACTTATATAATCTTTGAAGATATATCTATATATATAGATATAGATCTATATCTATAATCTATCTGTCTGGCTATTTGTGTATGTATGCATGCATGTATGTATGTATTTATCTATCTATCTATCTATCTATCTATCTATCTATCTATCTATCTATCTATCTATCGAATAGACTTGCGAGGTCTAATACAATGAATGGTAAAGTCCCACAACATATAGGGCTTGATATACCAAAGATTATAAAACTCTGTATGTATGAAAATTACTTCTATTGTGCATCCACATGATTTGAACCAGAAAGTGTTTAACAAATATTTATTGAGCTGTAATGGAAAATGGGATGGTCATATAGAGGGAAGAATAACTGATGAGTAGCACGTGAATAGTATAATAAGTTTTATTTTATAACAGGCAAAAGTATGATTGAATTAAGGTGAATAAGGAAACAACCTGCACATGGAAGAGAGAATTTATATTGATCCATCAAAATTTCCAAAGAATAATGCTTTTAATACGTCCATTAATAGGAAATATCAGATATTATAATAAAACAAGGCCATTTTTATGCTAGATGTAGATATCTTTATTATTCTCAATGCCTTTTTCAAATTAGCTCTATATTTAAAACTTTCCAACTTAATGTTTCATTTAATATGGGGGGGATTTTATATTTTCCTCTCCCTTTAATCTTTTTCAACTTTTTATATAAAACAATGAATTCTAAATGACCATCTGTCCTGAGTTCTTGTATTATAGATAGAACTGATTTATTTACAGGACACATTTTGGCAAGCATTCTTAGATCTCACCTAGAGCCTAGAGTCCTCAGAAAGACTGGGCACTATTTCATAATTCACAGCTTTCAAGTGAAAGCACTTTATGTCATCTGCACAGGGAATATAAAATATTTAGAGTTGAGAGAAGAACTTAAAGAGATTTTTGTCATATCATTTTGTCACACATCTAAAGCCAATGGTCATGCTAGTTCATATTCATTTATACAATGAAACCAAAATTTTGCTAAATCTGATAATGAAATTATATAATTAGAAGTTATGAAAAAAAGTGAGGATAAAAGAGGAATGAAAATTAGAAAAATATTTAATTTAAATCATATGCAGATATGGGATTTAGTTATATCAAAATTAATAAATTATGGACACAGAAGAGACTTCAAAGTAGTCACAAAGCTGTAATATAAGCAAGCTCCCTCCACAAACTCATGTAACAAGTTGATCCAGTGTGGGTAAAGGTAAGAAAATTGATATGTTGGTGAAACTTTGCACAATTCTCTGTTATTGAAATTTCCTCTTCTAAATTTTATTCATTTATTACTTGCAAATATTACAATATGAGGTTAAATAATCCCAAAACAGAAGAACTTAATATGTTTTGAGAATATAACCGGAGATTCCTAATAAATGTCATTATATATATATATATATTATATATATATATATATATATATATATATATATATATATATATTTATATAGTTCATGTTGACTCTAATATGCTCTAACTAAAACTTTATTAATGGAATCACTTTGTTTCATGAATATGTAGTATGCAATAATGGAAAGATCAATAGTATGAAGGTTAATATTTTTTATGGATACAGTGTTTTTCTAGTCACTAAGTTTTGGTATTGCTTTTTGAGATAAGTATTTTATTTTTCTTGGCCTCAGTTGTTTTATATTTAAATGAGAACTATAGACTTATTGTTACTATATTACCTGCCATGGCTAACATTCAATGAATATAAATTCTTTGAAGAAAATAAAACCAGGCAGGTTTTCCCAGGAAAATTTATAGTTCAATAAATACTTGCTAAACATTTTCATTTCAAAACATGTGAATGCATAATAGAAATAACTTTCATACATATCAAGACCTACATAGGTATGGCAAATATATTTTATAAATGTAATTTTGTCCTGACAAATAAAAACAAGACTGCAGGAAATATATAAACCTGGAGGGGAAACAACTATTTGATGACTAGTATATTTTCAATCAGACCCTCAAGGATCTTATATTCTATACAAATAGACTATCTCTGAACATAAGTAAAGAATTTTAAAAAAATACACAATAAGTTTTGGCAAACATAGTAATATTTTATATATGAAGGGGTGAACTGGAAAGGACTTAGAGGGAAATAGATTTATGTAGGGTTTTTAAGGTTGATAAGATGACAGATTTGGAAGAGTGCATTCCTAGCATGGGGCCCCAGTGTATTAAAAAAGGCACAATGACAGGAAATAGGTTATCTATTGCAACATTTTAGAGACAATCAAAAGGAAAAAAGGATTAAAATATTTTGCTAGTCTCCAAATAGGAATAAAATTTCTCAATCATTAGTGATGACAAAACATGGAACAGCAGAGTGAAGACAGAAAATCCAAAAGAATAAAATGAACAGGTTAAATGATAGGAAAATTCAGATCAAAAGACAATAAATTAATAAAGGGGGTGGAGCCAAGATTCTGGCACAAAGCTAGGAAACCTCATGTAACTGTTCTCAAAACAACTTTGAATGAAGTCTCTAAACAGATCCTAAGGAGACAGAAACACCATTATGAACAGTGAAATGACTTCAGGAAAAGGTCTGTCATAAGGGACATATAGAACTTTTACCAGATTTTTTGTCACCATTTGGAAAGTATGTGTGGTGGAGTGTGGTATAAAATTGTGGAACTCATATATATGCAAATCGATGAATCTTGCAAAAATAAAGTTGCTTTTAAAAATTAAAAAAGGATGAAATCATGAGGGCAAAGACTTCAGAAAAATTTCAGAGAGAATGGTTTTGGGCCCTGGGAAGCTGGTGCAGCATTGGGCTACCCCTAATAAAGAGATCAAATTTAGAATACCAGAAGTTTAGGGACCAGAACCCTGGACCAACCAAAAAAAAAAATCTTACACTATACTTCCCATTGCTTTCAAACATAGCTCAACTAACAAATGACCAGAAAAAACAAACAAGCAAACCACTAGCCACTGATTGTTGCTATGCTGATGGGGTGACAAAAACACCATCTCAGAAGACGAAAGTAATAACATAATGAAAATTAGTGAAGCCTCTAAGGGCTTGATGAATGAACCGGTCTCATTTCCAAAGAAATCTCTTTGAAGATTTCATATAGGGTTTTAAAAACCAAAGAAGAGAGGAAAAGGAAAAATAAAGAAAAAATATGACAGTCATGCAGGAGATTTATGAAAAATTATCTGAAGAAAATAATAATTTTGGAAGCAAAATTAACCAGCTGGAAAATAAAATTAAGCAATTGGAAAAGGAAACCAAATGAAGAAAATAAAACTTTATGAACTAGTATAAAAAACCTCATGTCTAATCTAAAAATGAAAATCAATAATACAGTGAGATACCGAGATTCCATCAGACAAAAAATGTTTGAAAAATGAAAGAAAATGTCATGTACCTCTTGGAAAAGATGACCAAACTGGAAAACAGATGCAGGAGGGATAATTTATGAATTATTGTTCTACCTGAAATTCATGATCAGATAAAGAACGTGGGCAATATTATGCAGGAAACTACCCTAATATCCTAGAGTAAGTAGATAAAATAGTCCCTGGAAGGATCCATTGATCATTTACCAAAATAAATCCAAAAATAAAAATTCTAAGGAATATTGTGGTCCAATTTCAGAGTTCTCAAGTAAAGAAGAAAATAGTACAATCAGCTAGAAAGGAGTTATTTAAAAAAAACAGTTCGGATTACACAGCAATATTCAACTTGATTGGATTGGAGGGTCTCGAATGTGATATTCTAGAGTGCAAAGGAAATTGTGTAACAATCAAGAACCAACTACCCTGCAAAATTCAGCTTTTTCCCAGGGTTTAAGAACTTTTATATTTTCCTGACGAAAGGACAAGAACTGAACAAGTCTCAAAAAGAAGAATAAAAAGGTAAACAGAAGGGGAGGGAGAATTACTCAACTCTTAAGAACTGAATTTCTCCTAGGAAAATGAAAGAAATATAATTAGAAATAGGGTGTGGGTATAAATTGTGATGTGATCAAATGTTTTGATCTTGAAAGATTTTGTTTTACATATCACTTTACCTTTGAAGCTTCTATTTCTATAAAGTGAATTTGGAAAGAAGACTGCTATAAATTAATTACAATTTGATGATGACTTTGATTTGGGAGAAATATGTTTGAGGAGCTTGTACTTGGAAATAGACTGTGACATGAAGTGACAATGAGGTAAAGTTGCTTTTAAATCTATCAATCAATCAATCAATCAATCAACCTTTGAGAACTGTACTTCTAGCAGGACAGATAAATGGAAAATACCTTGATAGAGGATATGGGTTTAAAATGTGTTGAAAACAATCAAGAAATGAAAAGAAGGAATATACAAGGAGAAGGCAAGGCATTAGAAAATAATACCATGTGGAAAAATATTAAAATAGGCATCCAAAAGAAAGAGCGTTCACTTATTGTCAACATATTTGAGTCAAGAGAGAATAATGCACATTGCCAATTGATTTAATATTTCTCACTACAGGAAAGTAGGGGAATGTGGAAAGAAAGATGAAGAAGGGAATGCTAAATGGAAGGGTGAAAGAAAAAGTAAAGGTAAAGTCAAAGTAAAACATAAAAAGAAAAGTAAAAGGGGAAAGGGGGAACTTAAGGGAAAAGTACTTATGCAAATCAAGAGCAAAACATGGATCAGAAGGGATAAGAAGGCAGAAAAATTTATAACTGGAGGAAGATAGCATGAGGGAAATAAAGAGTTAGTAATCATAAGTGTAAATGTGAATGGGTTATTTTTTCTTTCTTTGTCATGCTTTCCCCTTGGTTCTAATTCCTTTTTTCACCACATGAAAATATGGAAATATGTTAAATATATTAAAACCAAGTACAGATATGCAACTTTTACCCGAATGCTTACCACAATGGAGAAGGTGGAGGGCAGGAAGGGTGTAAAAATTTTTGGAATTCATACACTTGGAAACAGATGAATGTTGAAAATCACCATTTCATATAAAGGGGGCAATAAAATAAAATTTGAAAAAAAAAGAAATCACATGGAATGGGATTTCAGAAAAGTCTGGAAAAACTTGCATTGACTTCCAGGGCAGAACCAAAATGACAACCTGAGGATAGCATGCTCCCAGAACTTTTCAATACAAAAAGTTAAATGAAACCTCTGAACAGACATTAAAGCTACAGAACCCACCAAGAAAAAGAAAAGATCCAAAGTTTTCAATGAGGGATATTGTGGAATAACTTCAGTGAAGGCCTGTCTCTTTGTGAGGAAATGAGAAGTAAAGGCCAGCTAGGTGAGAAGGCAGGAAAGTCCAGTTTTTAGTCACCTGTAGTCCAGTTAACAACAGTGGCAACAACATAGGTCCTGATAGTTAGAAAAACAAGCTGGCAAGGAGAGTTCCAACCCAAAACAATGTCTGAAGACTGGAACACTTGGGCAAAAGACAGGACTTACTTAGTTGGTAACAAACCATTGCATAAGTAGAAGCTAGATACAAAGGAGGACATAAAGATCTTTAAAGGCAAGGCCTGGACTAGCATAGGTGATATCTTGCTCAATGACAAGTCAAGGATCAGATCTCTGCATAAAAAACTTGGGGCTATACTCCCTATACCCAAGGATTAGAGCTCAGAAATTTAAGGATGAGCTAAAAAGCTCACAATAGAAAGCAGCTATGTAGATAAAAATGATAACAATGCCACCTCCAAATAAGAAAACAGTGAAAAATTACCCACAGAGCACTCTCAAAAACGTCTATGAATTGAATTCAAATTCAAAAGCTCATACAAGAGCTTAAAAAGATATTTAAAAACCCAAACAGAGAGGAAGAAGAAAAGAGGAAGAAAGAAATGAGAGTCATGCAGAAAAATTATATAAAATTGACCAAAAAATGTCAGCTCCTTTAAAAGTAAAAATAACCAACTGGAACAAAGAATGTAACTCTTCAATAAAGAAAATTAACCAATGGGAAAAGGAAGCAAAAATGTTAATTTAAGAAAATAAAAACTTAAAAATTAGAACTGAACAAATAAAAACCAAGGGAATTTATGAAACTAGATTCAATCAAACAAAATAAAAAGACTAAAAAAAATGAAGATAACAAAAAATAACTTTTAGGAAAAACAAGCAAGCTGAGAAATAGATCCAGGAGAGATTGTGTATGAATCATTGCACTACCGGAAAGGCTAGGCCAAAAAAAAGTAACTGGAAAATTATCAGGGAAAACTGTCCAAATCTGTTGGAACAATAAGATAAAATAACTATTGAAAGAATGCAAAGTGCCTCTCCAGAAAGAGACCCTAGGACAATTCCAAGGACAAGAGCAAATTCCAGAATTCTCAAATGCTGGATAAAATACTGCAAGCAGCAAAAAAGGAAACAATTTAAATACAAAGGAAGCAATCAGACTTAACACAGTACTTATCAGGAGGGTAAAAGACCTTGCATTAGAACCAAGAATGTACTACCCTCTTACAAGTTATTTACTACAAAATTCATCATGTATTGGTAAGGCAAAAGATGAATTTTCAAAAAAACAGAGGCATTCCAAAATTTCCTGATAAAAAAGACCAGAACTGAATGGAAAATTCAATCACCAAATACACAATTCAAGAGATAGTTAAAAGGTAAATAAAAATGGGAAGGGAAAAAACAAAAAAAAAAGCAAATCAAAATTTAATTAAGACCATCAAATTGTAAACAATCCTATAAGGGAAGATACAACACTTGGTAAATCTTTATAACTGTTTCTTTTAGAATACTTAAGGGTTCCAACTTAATGGAACAGAGTGGATTTAGAAGATATGGAAATGCTTGATGTCTTCATTGAAGTGGATCAAGATGATTTCAATAAGTAATCTGATGAAGCAGGGCTATTTACTCTAAACTTATGTTTCAGTTTCCTTTGATCTACTTTAATTCTACTTTGCTCACAAAACTTAGCATTTTCTCTGATGAGGGCATCATATGCTGGATAGGCCTGCTGTGTCTCCCATATATTACATTCATTTACAAAGTTCTTAAGAGAGACCTTCAGTATCTTTAAAGCACTTTGAGACATTATGGTTAGTTAAATCACAAGTGACTGTAGGGACAGAGGGTGAAAACCTACCTAGAAGGGTTGGACTTAATTCACACTTTAGCTAGCAAGGGTTTAAGTGCCCTGATTGGGGATCTAAAGGGGAGAGTGTGGGAGAAAGTATGCTTGGGGTGGGGTAACAAATGGTAGGTGTAAAAGTTTGGCTTTGGATGATTCTTTGGCTCATGAAAATTGTGTGTCCATGGAGGGTACTTAAAAAGGGGGGTAAGGTATAAAATGATTCTAATTTGATGTAATTTAATACTTTCCAAAATGTATTTCTAATGAGACCTAAGAGAGGAGGGTAGTTAGTGACTTTGTGTCAATGCTGCATATCAAACAATCAAGTAAGCAATCAATCTATGTAGTTTGAGTACTTTGAACTTATTAAGCAACTAATTAGTTAAGCTTTTGATTGATAGTACCTGATTAATAGTAATAACTTTGATTGTTAAATAAAAGCAGGAGAAGAGGTAAAAAAAGATCTTATATTAGAGGGAAAGAAGGGACAGTATGAACACTGAGTAAATTCTATTCAATATTCAATTCCCTTGGGTTTAAAAATATAACGTACACTATGGGAAAGGGAATAAAAAAAGAGAAGGGACTGATAAAAGGGAAAGCAAAGGTATAAGTGAAAAAACCTGAAAGTTAAAATTTAAAAGTTAAAGGTGGGTAAATATAGAATTAGTAATCTTAACTGTAAATGTGAATAGGATGCAATTTCCCATACAATGGAAGCTGTTAGCAGACTGGATTAAAAATCAGAATCCTGCAATATTTTTTTCTTTTTAAAAATTTATTTATTTTGAAATTTACAATGTTTCCCCAATTGTACTTCTCTCCCCCCCCACCCCACCCCCCCCCCCCCACAGAAGGCAGTCTGCTAGTCTAAACATTGGTATACATTGAACTATGTTGAACATAATGAGAGGGGAATCATATCCTTAAGGATAAAAAAGTATAAGAGATGGCAAAATTATATAATAAGGTAACAGGTTTTTTTTTAAAATTTGAAATTTGAATGGGATTTCCCTTGCTAGCTCTTTCTGCTGTATCTTTTCTAAGGAACAATACATCTATTCCTACACTTTCTATTGTTTTTTAGAAGGAATGGGTGTTGTATTTTGTCAAAAGCTTTTTCAGCATCTATTGATGTAATTATATGATTTCTGGTAGGCTTGTTACTGATATAATTCAATATACTAACAGTTTCCTAATATTGAACCAACCCTGCATTCCTGGGATAAATCCTACTTGGTCATAATGCATTATCCTAGTGATAACTTGTTATAATCATTTTGCTAAGATTTTATTTAAGATTTTTGCATCTATATTCATCAGGGAGTTAGGTCTATTGTTTTTCTTTCTCTGTTTTTAACTCTTCCTGGATTAGGTATCAGCACCTTATTGGTGTCATAGAAAGAGTTAGGCAGTGTTCCATTTTCACCTATATTTTCAAATTGTTTACAGAAAATCGGAACCAATTTTTTCTTAATATTTAATAGAATTCACATGTGAATCCATCTGGCCCTGGACATTTTTTTCTTAGGGAGTTCAATAATAGCTTTGTGAATTGCTTTTTCTGAGATTGTTATTTGGATATTTAATTTCCTCTTCATTTAACCTGGGAAATTTATTATTTTTATATATAATCATCCACTTAGATTATAAAATTTATTGGCATAAAGTTGGGCTAAATAATTCTGAATTATTACTTGAATTTCCTTTTTATTGGTGCTGAGTTTTTTTTTATATATGATACTGCAATTTGGTTTTTTTTCTCCTTCTTTTCATCCTAGATAATGAAAATAATGAAACAACATAACAAAACTTATGAGATATAGCCAAGGCAGGTGTCAAGGGTATATGATATTTTTAAATGCTTACATGAATAAATTAGAGAAAGATGAAATAAATTATCTAAACCTGCAACTAAATATTATAGAAAGAACAAAAATAATAAGCCCAATTAATTATCAAGTTGGGAATTCTATAAATTAAAGGAGACATTAATAAAATTGGACTTCCGGCCAAGATGGCAGAGAGAAGACAGGCACAGTTTTAAAGTCTCCTGATCTTTCCCCATCTTTCATATGAAACAGACCTCTTAACAGAAATCTGACCCACAAAATGCAGAAAAAAGCCAGGAGAAAGAACATCTATCTCAGGATTTGCCTTCTGCAGCTTTGGGTGAGTTCAAGCAGGTGAATACTGGAGCAGAGGGTGCATCAGCCCGGGATCAGCCAGATTAGCAGCTGAATTGGACCCATGGAGTCTGAGGGCACAAGAGATAGACATGCTGGCTCAGCAGTGGGGCTAGACCTTGGGGGCTTGAGTCAATGAGGGAGCAGAGGCAAGATGACACTCTGGAGCTTGCCGACAGGGCTGGGGTGAAATTTCCGGTGCAGGAGAGCTGTGGACACCATCCTGAGGCTCCTCAGGTCTGAGGAACTCTGAGTCTACCCCTCCATTGCAGCTGAGGCCCCTTCCCAGAACAAACAATTGCAGACTACTTCTGCCTAAGGCACAGGTGTGTGAGCAGAAGAACCAGCCCAGCTGACAATAGGGAGAGGAATGACCTCACCCCAGGGTAAAGTCAACCATTGATTGAAGGCAAAGGAATTCAATCAAGGTCACATACACACCAGAGAAAGCAACCAGCATGTCCTACTGGCCATCCAGAGAAACTGCACTCCGTGAATAAAGCCTCTAACAATCCCAACACCAAACCCCTGAGGACCAACCCCTTCCCAACTCATGGTATTAGCAAAATGAAGAAGGGTCAGCAGAAAGGTGTATCCATGGAAAAATTCTTCGAAGCAAAAGACCCTAACTCAGAGATACCTAGAAACTTTAAGTAGAATATGATCTGGTCTCCAGTACAGAAAGACTGCCTTGAAGAATTAAGGAAGGAATATAAAAATCAATTGTGGGGGTGGCTAGGTGATGCAGTGGATAGAGTACTGGCCTTGGAGTCAAGAGTACCTGCATTCAAATCCGACCTTAGACACTTAATAATTACCTAGCCATGAGGCCTTGGGCAAGCCACTTAACCCCATTGCCTTGCAAAATCTAAAAAAAAATCAATTGGAAAATTTGGCAAAAGAAACCTAAGAGAAGATTAATACTTTGCAACAAGAAAACAAATATTTAGGAAATAGAATTGGATAAATACAAAATGAGAATAAATCTCTCAGATTCTCAATTGGGCAAATGCAAAAAGAAAATGACTCTCTCAAAACCACAATTGGTCTAATGGAAAGCTCTTTCAAAAGTACAATTGACCAATTGGAAAAAGAATTGCAAACGGTTAATGAAGAAAACTCCTCCCTAAAAAAAAGAATGGAGTCTGCAGAAACTAATGACTTCATGAGATAGCAAGAGCCTGTCAAACAAAATAAAAAAAAATAGAAAAAAAAATAGAAGAAAATTTAAAATACCTCATCAGCAAAAACCACTGACCTCAAGAATAGATCGAGGAGGGGCAACCTAAAAATTATAAGACTTCCTGAAAACATTGAAGAGAAAAAAAAGCCTAGAATTAATATTACAGGATCTACTGATGGAAAACTGCCCTGATATCATGGAATCGGAGGGCAAAGTAGTTATTGAAAGACTACATCCATCCCCTCCAGAAAAAGGTCCTTAAATGAAAACACCAAGGAATGAAGTGGCCAAATTCCAGAACTATCAGATAAAAGAGAAAATCCTGCAAACAGCCAGAAAGAAACAATTTAAAAATCAAGGAGACACAGTAAGGATCACACAGGACCTGGCTGCATCAACCTTAAGGGATCGAAGGGCCTGGAACAAGATATTTTGAAGAGCAAGGGAGCTTGGAAGAGTAGACAAGAATCTACTATCCCACAAAGCTGAGCCTTCTCTTCCAAGGGAAATATATGGACATTTAATGAAATGGAAGAATTCCAAAAATTCCTGATGAAAAGACCAGAGCTAAATAGAAAATTTGGACATCAAACAGGAGGTTCAAGAGACACATGAAAAGGTAAAAAATAAAAAAATAAAAAGGGGGGCGGTAAAAGGAAAAAAACTGCTATCCAGTAAGTTGAAACTGGCTATATCCCAGCATGGGGAAAAAGATTCTCATAAGTCTTGAGAATTGTAACTCTAACAGAGAGCATATACCTAGCCAGAAGTGATGGACATTCAGGACCTATCCATGAAACTGCTATCCAATGGGATGTAACTGGCTTTAACCCCACTTGGGAGAAAGACCCTAATAACTCTCAAGAATTTTAACTCTATTAGATAGAATGTACTTAGCTAGAAGTGACAGATACTCAGAGTTTTCTATGACTCAGATAGAATGATTTTTATAAACACTAGCTCCTTAAAAAGGGGGACAGGAAGGAGATCTGAGGAGGGAGGGGATTGAATGGGGTAAATCTCATTACATTAAAAGGTACAAAATGCCTATGGTAATAGAGCAGAAGAAGGGAGGAGATGAGAAACACCTGAATCTTCTTCTCATTAGACTTGGCTTAAAGTCAATTGACACATACTTAGGTAACTTAAGAAACATCTTGCCTTTCAAGTATTAAAAGGTGAAAAGGGGTGTGGGGACAGAGAAAGGGAGGGGGAGGGGAAAAAGGGGGCACTAACAAAAGGAAGGGAATGGAAAAAGGGAAAGGGGAAACAAAGGGGAGGGAGTCATATAGGAGGGCAAGCACACTGAAGGGTGTGATATTCAGAAACAAAATACTGGGGAATACAGATAAAGGGAGGGGAAAGGGGAGACAATACAAACAATAAAATTGCATGGAGAGCAATAAAGGATATGTTATCATAACTTTGAATGTGAATGGGATGAACTCTCCCTTAAAACGTAAGCAAACAGCAGAGTGGATTAAAAACCAGAACCCTGCAATATGATTTCTCTCTCAACATACTCAGTTTGGATCAATGTACAACATGGAAATGAAATAAAGACGGACAGATTGCTTTCTGTGGGGGTTGGGGGAAGGGAGGTAAGATTGGGAGAAAAATTGTAAAACTCAAAATTTTTGTGTTAATTTTTATTAAAGATATTATTTGAGTTTTACAGTCTTCCCCCAATCTTGCTTCCCTCCCCCCCCCCACCCCACAGATAGCACTCCGTCAGTCTTTACTTTGTTTCCATGTTGTACCTCAATCCAAACTGGGTGTGATGAGAGAGAAATCATATCGTTAAAGAGAACAGAATTCTCAGAGGTTATCAGATCAAACCATAAGACATCTGGGTTTTTTTTCCCAGAATTAAAGGGAATAGTCCTTGTACTTTGTTCAAACTCCACAGCTCCTTATCTGGATACAGATGGTACTCTCCATTGCAGACAGCCTAAAATTGTTCCCAATTGTTGCGCTGATGAAATGAGCAAGTACTTCAAGGTTGAACATCACTCCCATGTTTCTGTTAGGGTGTACACTGTTTTTCTGGTTCTGCTCATCTCACTCAGCATCAGTTCATGCAAATCCCTCAAGGTTTCCCTGAAATTTCATCCCTCCTGGTTTCTAATAGAACAATAGTGTTCCATGACATACATATACCACTGTTTGCTAAGCCATTCTCCAATTGAAGGAAATTTACTGGATTTCCAATTCTTTGCCACCACAAACAGGGCTGCTATAAATATTTTTGTACAAGTAATGCTTTTACCCTTTTTATTCATCTCTTCAGGGTATAGACCCAGTAATGCTATTGCTGGGTCAAAGGGAATGCACATTTTTGTTGCCGTTTGGGCATAGTTCCAAACAGCTCTCCAGAAGGGTTGGATGAGTTCACAGCTCCACCAACAGTGCAATAGTGTCCCAGATTTCCCACATCCCTTCCAACAATGATCAGTATCCTTCCTGGTCATACTGGCCATTCTGAGAGGTGTGAGATGGTACCTCAGGGAAGGTTTAATTTGCATTTCTCTAATAATTTATGATTTAGAGCATTTTTTCATATGGCTATGGATTGCTTTGATCTCCTCATCTGTAAATTGCTTTTGCATATCCTTTGACCATTTGTCAATTGGGGAATGGTTTTTTGTTTTAAAAATATGACTCAGTTCTCTATATATTTTAGAAATGAGTCCTTTGTCCGAATCATTAGTTGTAAAGATTGTTTCCCAATTTACTACTTTTCTTTTGATCTTGATTACATTGCTTTTATCTGTGCAAAAACTTTTTAATTTAATGTAATCAAAATCATCTAATTGGTTTTTAATGATGTTCTCCAACTCTTCCTTGGTCATAAACTGTTCCCCTTTCCATAGATCTGACAGGAAGACTAGTACTTGATCTTCTAATTTGCTTATTGTATTGTTTTTTATGTCTATGTCCTGTAACCATTTGGATCTTATCTTGGTAAAGGGTGTGAGGTGTTGGTCTAATCTTAGTTTCTTCCATACTATCTTACAATTATCCCAGCAGTTTGTATCAAAGAGGGAGTTTTTATCCAGGTGGCCTGACTCTTTGGGTTTATCAAACAGCAGATTACTATAATCCTCTCCTGCTTTTGCACCTAGTCTATTCCACTGGTCCACCACTCTATTTCTTAGCCAATACCGTACAGTTTTGATGACTGATGCTTTATAATATAATTTTAGATCGGGTAGTGCTAAGCCACCTTCATTTGCTCTTTTTTTCATTAAGCTCCTGGCAATTCTTGACTTTTTATTACTCCATATGAATTTACTTACAATTTTTTCTAGCTCATTAAAGTAATTTTTTTGGAATTTTGATTGGTAGGGCACTAAACAGATAGTTTAGTTTTGGTAGAATTGTCATTTTTATTATATTAGCTCTACCTAACCATGAGCAGTTGATATTTGCCCAGTTATTTAAATCTGATTTAATTTGTGTGAGAAGGGTTTTATAATTGTTTTCAAAAAGATTCTGAGTCTGTCTTGGCAAATAGACTCCCAAGTATTTTACACTGTCTGAGGTTACTTTGAATGGAATTTCTCTTTCTAGCTCTTCCTGCTGTTTCTTGCTAGTCATATATAGGAAAGTTGAGCATTTATGGGGGTTTATTTTATAACCTGCAACTTTGCTAAAATTGGTAATTGTTTCCAGTAGTTTTTTAGATGATTTCTTGGGATTCTCTAGGTAGGCCATCATGTCATATGCAAAGATTGAGAGTTTTGTCTCTTCCTTCCCAATTCCAATTCCTTTAATTTCTTTTTATTCTCTAATTGCTGATGCTAACATTTCTAATACAATATTGAATAGTAGTGGTGATAATGGGCACCCTTGTTTCACCCTTGATCTTATTGAGAATGCCTCTAGCCTCTCCCCATTGAGTATAAGGCTTGTTGATGGTTTCAGATAGATACTGCTAATTATTTTAAGGAACAGTCCATTTATTCCTACACTCTCTAGTGTTTTTAATAGGAATGGATGATGTATTTTGTCAAAAGCTTTCTCAGCACCTATTGATATGATCATATGGTTTCTGATAGGTTTGTTATTGATATAATTGAGTATACTAACAGTTTTCCTAATATTGAACCAACCCTGCATTCCTGGAATAAATCCTACTTGATCATAATGTATTATCCCAGTGATGACTTGTCGTAGTCATTTTGCTAAGATTTTATTTAGGATTTTTGCATCTATATTCATCAGGGAAATAGGTCTATAATTTTCTTTCTCTGTTTTAACTCTTCCTGGTTTAGGTAACAGTACCATATTGGTTTCATAGAAAGAGTTAGGCAGAGTTTCATCTTTCCCTATTTTTTTCAAAGAGTTTATATAGGATTGGAACCAATTGTTCCTTAAATGTTTGGTAAAATTCACTTGTGAATCCATCAGGTCCTGGAGATTATTTTTTACGGAGTTCAATAATGGCTTGTTGAATTTCTTTTTCTGAGATAGGGTTGTTCAGGTATTTAATCTCTTCTTCATTTAACCTGGGCAACTTATATTTTTGTAAATATTCATCCATTTCACTTAGATTATCAAATTTATTGGCATAAAGTTTGGCAAAATAATTTTGAATTATTACTTTAATTTCCTCCTCATTGTTGGTGAGTTCACCTTTTTCATTTATAATACTAGCAATTTGGTTTTCTTCTTTCTTTTTTTTAATCAAATTGACCAGAGGTTTATCAATTTTATTGGGTTTTTTTATATCAATGTTTGATTTTTATTTATTAATTCAATAGTTTTTTTGCTTTCAATTTTATTAATTTCTCCTTTAATTTTTAAAATTTCTAATTTGGTATTTGATTGGGGATTTTTGATTTGTTCTTTCTCTAATTTTTTTAGTTGCATGTTTAGTTCATTGATTTCCTCTTTCTCCAATTTATTCATATAAGCATTTAGAGCTATAATATGTCCCCTGAGAGTTGCTTTGAATGAATCCCATAGGTTTTGGTATGTTGTTTCATTATTATCATTATCTAGGATAAAATGGTTAATTCTTTCTATAATTTGTTTTTTGGTCCACTCATTTTTTAAGATGAGATTATTCAGTTTCCAATTTGCTTTGGGTCTTTATCTCCTTGGCGCAGTATTGCATATGACTTTTATTGCATTGTGATCTGAGAAAGATGTATTCACTATTTCTTCCTTTCTGCAGTTGATCATTAGGTTTTTATGTCCTAGTACATGGTCAATTTTTGTTTAAGTTCCATGTACTGCAGAGAAAAAGGTATATTCCTTCCTATCCCCATTCAGTTTCCTCCATAAGTCTACCATATCTAATTTTTCTAACAATCTATTTACCTCCCTAATTTCTTTCTTGTTTGTTTTATGATTTGATTTATCTAGATCTGATAGCAGGAGGTTGAGGTCTCCTACTAGTAGAGTTTTGCTGTCTATGTCTTCCTGTAATTCTTTCAGCTTCTCCTCTAAGAATTTGGGTGCTGTCCCACTGGGTGCGTATATATTCAATATTGAAATGACTTTATTGTCGATGGTACATTTTAGGAGGATAAAGTTTCCATCCTTATCTCTTTTAATGCTATCTATTTTTGCTGCTGCTTTGTCTGAGATAAGGATTGCTACCCCTGCTTTTTTTACTTCAGCTGAAGCAAAATATATTTTGCTCCAATCTTTTACCTTTACTCTATATGTATCTCTCTGCTTCAAATGAGTTTCTTGTAAGCAGCATATTGTAGGATTCTGGTTTTTAATTCACTCTGCTATTTGCTTATGTTTTAAGGCAGAGTTCATCCCATTCACATTCAAGGTTATGATTGCTAATTCTTTATTGCCCTCTGTGCTATCTTCCCTCTGTTTTTATTTTTCCCCCTTTCCCCCCCTTTTCTCCATATTCCCCAGTATTTTGTTTTTGAATACCATCCCCTTCAGTGTGTTTGCCCTCCTATATCACAAGCTCCCCTTTCTTTCCCCTTTCCCTGTTCCCTTCCCTTCCTTTTGTTCTTTCCCCTTATTTCCTCCACTCCCCTTCCCTTTCTTTGCCCCCTCTCCTCTTTTTCCCCTTTTACTTCTTGAAAGGTTAGATGTTTCATAAGTTAACTGAGTATGTGTAGGTTGACTTTAAGCCAAGTGTGATGAGAAGAAGATTCACGTGTTTTTACTCTACTCCCTTCTTCCCCTCGATTACCATAGGTTTTTTGTACCTCTTAGTGTAATGAGATTTGTCCCATTCAATCTCCTCCCTCCTCCTGTCTCTTTCCTGTCCCCCTTTTTAGGGAGGTAGTGTATTTTTTTTAGATCATTCTATCTAAGTTATAGAAAATTCTGAGTGTCTGTCCCTTCTAGTTCAGTATATTCTGTTGAATAGAGTCAAAATTCCTGAGAGTTATTAGAGTCTTTCTCCCCAGTGGAGTTAAAGCCAGTTACATCCCATTAGTTAGCAGTCTCATGGATAGGTCATGGATGTCCATCATTTCTGGCTAGTTATATTCTCTCTGTTAGAGTTATATTTCTCAGTATTTATGAGAGTCTCTACACCCCCCCCATGCTGGGATATAGCCAGTTTCAACTTGCTGGATTGCATTTTTTTTCCTTTTACCGCCCCCCCCTTTTTTTACCTTTTCATGTGTCTCTTGAACCTCCTGTTTGATATCCAAATTTTCTGTTTAGCTCTGGTGTTTTCATCAGAAATTTTTGGAATTCTTCCATTTCGTTATATGTTCAACTTTTTCCCTGGAAGAGAAGGCTCAGCTTTGCAGGAAAGTAGATTCTTGGCTGCATTCCAAGCTCCCATGCTCTTCGAAATATCTCGTTCCAGGCCCTTCAATCCCTTAATGTTGATGCAGCCAGGTCCTGCATGATCCTTACTGTGTCTCCTTGATATTTAAATTGTTTCTTTCTGGCTGCTTGCAGGATTTTCTCTTTTATATGATAGTTCTGGAGGTTGGCCACAACATTCCTTGGTGTTTTCATTTTAGGATTTTTTTCTGGTGGGGATCGATGTACTCTTTCAATAACTACTTTGGTCTCCAATTTGATGATGTCAGGGCAGGTTTGCATAACTATATCCGCCCAACATGGTGGAGAGAAGACAGGCACAGTTCTAAAGTCTCCTGATCTCTTCCCCATCTATCACATGAAACAAACCTCTTAAAAGAAATCCGAACCAGGAAACCCGGAACGAAAAGCCAGGAGAGGAAAATCTACCTCAGGATTTGTCTCCCGCAACAGCCTTGGCTGAATACTGGCAGGTGAGTCTGAGCTCCAAGGGAAGATTAGCCAGGGATCAGCCAGATCGGAACCCGAGTCTGAGGGCCCGAGAGCTGGGCCTGCTGGATCAGCAGTGGGGCCAGACGAAGGGGGCTTGGGTCCGTGGGGAAGCAGAGGTGCTGGTGTTGGTGCTGTCCCCCTGGAGCTTGGGGCAGGGGCTGCAGGGAGAGCTCTGGTTCAGGAGAGCTGTGGACACCATCCCTGGGCTCCTGGGGTCTTAGAAACTCTGAGCCCATGCCTCCATTGCACTGAGGCCTCCTCCCAAACAAATGCAAATTACTTCTTCCTCAGGCCCAGGTGTGTGAGCAAAAGAACCAGCCCAGATGAGGAATCACCTCAGGCCAGGGTAAAGCCCACCATTGATTGAAGGCAAAAGAATTCAATAGCTCCAATTCCCTCCCTCAAGCAAAGGGAGAAGGCCTTGCAACCAAGGTCACAGACACTCCAGAGAGGGCAACCAGCACCTCCTACTGGCCAGCCAGAGAAACTGCACTCAGTAAAGCCTTTAGAGATCCCAAGCCCAGGTGAACCAGCCTCACCCAACTCAAGGTCTTAGCATAATGAAGAAGGGTCAGCGGAAAGGTGGATCCATAGAAAAATTCCTGGAAGGGAAAGACCCCAAACCAGAGAGACCTGGAACATCTGAGGAGAATACAGTCTGTCTCCAGCACAGAAAGACTTCCTTGAAGATATAAGGAAGTTGTTATAAATCAACTGGAAAATTTGGGGGAGACAATTAATACCTTGCAACAAGAAAGCAAAACCTTAGAAAGTAGATCATAAATTGGACAATTACAAAATGAGAATAATTCTCTCAGATCCTCAAATGAGCAAATGCAAAAAGAAATTAATTCTCTCAAAACCTCAATTGGTCAAATGGAAAGCTCCTTCAAAAGTAGAATTGACCAATTGGACAAGATTAATGAAGAAATCTCCTCCCACAAAAAAATAACTAATGACTCCATGAGACAGCAAGAGCCAGTTAAACAAAATAAAAAAATAGAAAAAATAGAAGCAAATGTGAAATACCTCATCAACAAAACCACTGACGTCGAGAATAGATCAAGAAGGGGAAACCTGAAAATTATAGGACTTCCTGAAAACATTGAAAACTCAATTTTTTTAATAAAAAAAGAAATTATTAAAATTGAAAGCAAGAAAACTATTGGACTGATAAAGAAAACCAAGAGTTGATTTTATGAAAAACCAATGAAATTGATAAAACTCTGGTTAATTTGATTAGACTATTTTTTTTACTATAAACATATTTGATGCAGTGAGATTTATGCAATTGTGGTTAAGGTAAAAGGATGGAGTAAAATATATTATACTTCAGTTAAAGTAAAAAAAAAAAAACAGGCAAATAGTGGCTAGTAGATAGTATAGTGGATAGAGCACCAGCCTTGGAGTCAGGAGGGTGTCAATTCAAATCCAGCCTCAGACACTTAATCCCATTGCCTTATAAAAAATACCCCCAGAAAATTCAGGGACAGTGAACCAGATCTCATATAAAAACGAATGCAAAAATAGATCTCATTAAAAGGAATGAGAATGGTAAATTCATCTTGTTTTTTATTACATAAATATTTTATTTCTTTTCCAGGTATATACTATTGTAGTCTCTACCTATCTTTTTTGGTATTGTTTTGCTTCCCCCCCCCCAAGGCAATCTTATCATCTTTAAATTGTTTTCATGTTATGCATTGATTGAAACTGAATGTGTTGAGAAGAAAAACATATCCTTGTGGAAAAGATGAAATATTAGAGATAGCAAAATTATGTATTACATGAGCCAATTTAAAAAAAAAGTTTTAGGTAATAATATTTGTCTTTGTTTAAACTCCACAGTTCTTTCTCTAGACACAAGTGAGATACAACATCACAGATACCCTAAAAGTGTCCTTGATTATTGCACTAATGCAATGACCAAGTCCATTAAGTTTGATCATCACTCCCATGTTGCTCTTAAGGTGTATAATGTTCTTACATTTCAGTTCATCTTTCTCAGCATCTGTTCATGCAAGTCTTTCCAAGATTCTCTAAAACCTCATCCCTCCTGGTTTCTAATAGAATTATAATGTTCCATAACATACCATACCACAGTTTGTTCAGACATTTCCCCAAGTGATGGAAATCTTGTTGATTTCCAATTCTTTGCCATCACAAACAGAGCTATGAATATTTTTGTACAAGTAATGACTTTATTCTTTTTCATGATCTCTTCAGGGTATAGACCCAGGGGTACTATTACTCGACAAATGGGTGTGCACATTTTTATTGCCCTTTAGTCATAAAGCCAAATTGCTCTCCAGAAATTTTCGATCAGTTCACAACTCCACCAACAATGCATTAATGTCTCAGATTTCCCACATCCCTACAAACATTGATCACTGTCTTTTCTGGTCATATTGGTACATCTGAGAGGTGCGAGGCAGTATCTCAGAGATGATTTAATTCACATTTCTTAAATTAGTAATGATTTAGAACAATTTTTCATGTGACTATGTAGCTTTGATTACTTCATCTTCAAATTGCCTTTGCATATCCTTGACCATTTGTCAACTGTGAAATGGCTTGTTTTTTTTAATAAATATGACTCAATTATCTATATATTTAAGAAATGAATTCTTTATCACAAACATTAGTTGTAAAAAATATTTCCAGATTGTTTGTAATGATGTTCTCCATCTCTTTCTTGGTCATAAATTAATTCCCTTTCCATTTATCTTACAGGTAACCATTCCTTGTTCTCCTAGTTTATAATATTGTCTTTTATGTCTAAATTCTGAACCCATTTTGATCTTGTCTTCATATAGGGTATGAGATGTTGGTCTCATGCAAGTTTCTGGCTTATTAACTTCCAATTTTCCCAACATTTTTTATTGAAGAGAGAATTCTTATACCAGAAGCTGGTCTTTTTATGATTATTTAACAGTAGTTAACTATAATCATTTACTGCTATGCCTTTTGCACCTAGTGTGTTCCACTTAACCACCACTCAGCTCCTTAGGCACTACCAGTTTTGCTGATTGATATTTTATAAAATAGCTTTAGATCTGGTAAGACTAAGCCACCTTCTTTTGTACTATTTTTGATTATATTCCTTCATGTTTTTGACTTTTTGTTTCTCTATGTGAATTTAGTTACTATTTTTTCTAGCTCATTAAGGTAAATTTTTGTAAGTTTAATTGGTAAGGCAATAAAGGCAATAAAGTTTAATTTAGGAAGAATAAAGGCAATAAAGTTTAATTTAGGAAGAATTGTCATTTTTATTATATTAGTTTGGCCTATCCATGAGCAGTTGAGATTTACCCAGTTATTTAAATCTGATTTTGCATGAAAAAGAGTTGTATAAGTGATTTCATAGAGTTTCTAAGTCTGTCTTGCAGGTCGACTTCCAAGTATTTTACATTGTCTGAAATTATTTTAAATGGGATTTATCTTTCTAGCTCTTGCTGCTGTATCTTGCAAGTTATATATTTAGAAATGTGGAGATTTTATGTGGGTCTGTTTTATATCCTTTGATTTTACTAAAGTTGCTGTTTCTAGCAGTTTTTTAGATAATTTTTAGGGTCATCTTGACATGCCATCATGTCACCTGCAAAAAGTGAGTTTTGTTTTGTCCTTCCAATTCTAATTGTTTCAATTTCATTTTCTTTTATTATTGCTGAAGCTAAAATTTCTAATACAACATTGAATAGTAAGAGTGGTAATGGGTCTCCTTGTTTCATCTCTGATCTTATTGGGAATGCCTCTATCTTATCCCCATTGCATATACTGCTTGTTCATGATTTCAGATAGGTACTGCTTCTCATTCAAAAGATCAATCATTTATTCCTAAACTCTCTGGTATTCTTAGTAGGAATGGCTGCTGTATTTTGTCAAAGGCTTTTTCAGCATCTATAGAGATAATCATATGAATTTTGTTAGGTTTGATATTGATATAATCAATTATAGTGACAGTTTTCCCAATATTGAATCAACCTTGCCTTTCTGGGTTAAATCCTGCTTGGTTATACTGTTTTATCCTGGTGGTAATTTCCTGTAATCGCTTTATTAATATTTTATTTAAGATTTTTGCATCCATATTCATTAGAGAAATTGGTCCATAATTTTCTTTCTTTGTTTTGACCCTTTCAGGTTTAGATATCAATATCATAGTGTCATAGCATGGTGTCATAGAAGAAGATAAGTAGAGTTTGGTCTTCACCTACCTTTCCATTTACTTTATGTATTATTGGAACCAATCATTCCTTAAAATATTTGATAGAATTTACTTATGAATCCATCTGCTCCTGGAAATTTTTTCTTAGGGAGTTACATGATGGCTCCTTGATTTTTTTCCTGAGGCAGAGTTATTTAGGTAATTAATTTCCTGTTCATTTGAACTGGGCAACTTATGTTTTTGTAAATATTCATCCATTTCACTTTGATTATCAAATTTATTGGCACACATTTGAGCAAAGTAGTGCTGAATTATTATGTAAGGGGTTAATAGACAGAGTACGTGACCATGTGGAGTTCATCCTGAGAGTCATTGAGACTGGGGACAACAGGAATGTTCATACCAGAGTGCTCTGAACTCATGAAGGAGCTCTGGCCCTTCTCTCTGTTTGTTCTCTGCCTTTCATCCTTACCTTATTTAAGTGTCTCATGAAGGAGCTTTGGCTCTTATCTCTCTGCCTTTCATCCTCATCCTGTTTAATATTCGACATATTCCAGGATACACATCTTTTGTGGCATGCCCATTAATCTTTCACAGTGTTGGAGATGAGGAATGCTGATAACAGGGGGACTAGGCTTATATATACCCTCACTCAACTATGTGCGTTAGAGATATAGAGATGTAGAGATGTAGAATCTACCTGCAATAAACTCCTTGCTTATCTCTCACTGGCTGACTTTCATTATTTAACCTGCTGGGCTGTCTGGGGTGCCCTGAAGAACTTTGGAAATCCAGGAAGAGTCCTGGCTGCCCAGGGTGGGATGCTTCAATATTACTTTAATTTCTTTCTCATTGTTGATGAGTTCAACTTTTTCATTTATGATACTAGTATGATTTTCTTCTTTCTTTTTTTTAAAAATCATTTTAACCAAAGCTTTATCTATTGTATTGTTTTTATTTATCTCTTGGCTTATTTATTAGTTCAGTAGTTTCTTGCTTTCAGTTTAATTAATTTCCCCTTTAACTTTTAGAATTTCTAATTTGGTAGTTAATTGGAGGTTTTTAATTTGTTCTCTAACTTTTTTAGTTGAATGCTTAGATGGTTCTCACCTCCTCCCTTCTTCCCATCTATTTAAAGAGGTACTTTTTACCTCTTCATGTACTGTATTTACCCTATTTAATCTTTGTTATCCTTCTATCTCTTCACTGTACCCCATTTTAAAGGATATATTGCTTTTAAATAATTGTATCAGAGTCATAGACAAGTCATGAGTTTACCTTACTTCTGTCTAAGTATATTCTCTCTAATAGAAGTTCAAATCTATAGAGTTATGGCAATTTTTCTCCCAGGTGGGGATATAGGTAGTTTCATCCTATTAGATAATAGATTTTTTATTCTTTTCACTTTTTTAATCTTTTTCATGTATCTCTTGAGTCTCCTTTTTTTTAAGTCCCAAATTTATATTTAGCTCTTGTCTTTTCATGAGGAAAAGTTGGAAAACTCTTATTTCATTAAATGTCCATCTTTTCCCTCAGAAGAATAGTAGATGTTTTGCCAGGTAGTGAATTCTTGGCTGCATTCCAAACTCCCTTGCTCTTTGAAATAACATATTTCAGGTCCTTCAAACACTTAATGTTGATGATGCCTGTACATATGTAATCCTTACTGTGACTGCTTGGTATCAAAATTGTTTCTTTCTGACTGTTTGCAGGATTTTCTCTTTTATTTGATAATTCTGTAATTTGGCCACACTGTTCCTAGGTGTTTTCATTTTGGGATCCTTTTCAGGAGCAGATTGAGGTATCTTTTCCATAAACAGTTTGCCCTTTGTTTTCCTGATATCAGGGCAGTTCTTTTTCACTATATCCTGAAGTATTGAATGACACTTTTTTTTTTCTCCTCAGTGTTTTTAGGAAGCCAAATGATTCTTAGGTTGTTTCTACTGATTCTATTCTGTATTTCTGGTATTTTGCTAATGAGGTGTTTTACATTTTATTCTATTTTTTTTCCTTTTTTTGCTTTTATTTAACAGATTCTTGTTGTCTCATGAAGTCATTGGTTTCCACAGATTTTAATCTTTTCTTAGAGAGAAGAATTTTCATTTACCTTTTCAAATCCCTTTCCAATTGGTCAGTTCTATTTTGAAGCAGTTTTCCATTCACCCAATTGTGGTTTTGAGAGAATTATTTTCTTTTTGCTCTTGTCCAATTGTATTTTACTTTTCTCGTTGCAAGATAATTTTCTCTTGCAAAGCGTTATTTTTCTCTTGTGTTTCTATTCCTAATTTTTCCAATTGGTTTTTAATGTCTTTTCTGATCTCTTTCTGCACTGGGCACCAATTCATTTTCTCGTCAGAAGTTCTAGTTCTCTCTGAGCTAGTTCCCTCTGAGATTTTTGACTTCAAGTTAACTTTCAATGCATCCTCCTTTATGTTGACTTTTCTTCATTTTCCTAGGATATTGTGTTAGGGAAGTGTTTGGTACCCAGACCTTTGATCTTGAAATCCCTATAGGCTTTTCTCACTGGGCTTAGTATTTCCATGTGTACTGGTCAGTAGAGGATGCTTGACACTTCCTCTGGAGTGTCTTTGACCCTGGTTTGTGGCCTACTCCTTAAGCTTTGAGATAGGGGGTCAGGGGAACAGCAGGCTCCATACTGTCCTTGAACAATGTGGGCTGGGCTCTCCAGTTGGATAGTTAATCTCCTTATTCTTCACTCAGTACTAGAAGAGATCTGCTGCCCTCACCTGAGGCTGGCAGGTTGAAAGTGTAGTTACTGTGTTTGTTCTTGGAAGAGTCACTTTCTTCCACAAGAATGGGAGTGAAAGGACTCAACTGGAAATATGGAGACCCAGCTGAAAATGCCAGATTCATGGCCCTGGTCTTTCAGACAGCTGACTTGATGAGAACTATGTCTAACTGCTGTCCTAGAGCCCTCCTGCTTGATGTGTTGAAACTTTCCCTTCAGCCTCACTGGAACTCTCCTGCCCACAGTGCACACAGCCAAAGCTTATGCAGCTATTCTCAGGCTAGACGCTGGGTATCACCCTGTTGCCCCTGGGCTGGCTCTCCTCTCTGCCCTGGCTTGCCCATACTACCCTGAGACAGGTAGATGTTGGTACATATTATTCTCCTTCATTCCTCTCTGGGTTCTGTGTATCCAAAATCAATTTAGAGGCTTGATTCATGTTAGTCCTGAGGGCAAGCCAGGAGAACTTTTGAAAGTGCCTGGCTTCGTTCGACCATCTTGGCCAGAAGTCTAATTACATCTTCTTAAAAGGTACCATATGTTCTGAAGCGATATCATTACAGAACAGGTATGCACCTAGAAGTATAGCATTAAAATTCCTAGTTGAAAAGCTGAAAATATAATGACAAAATGAATAAGAAAGGAGTTGACATGGTGAATATATACTTAGAAAACTGAGATATGACAGACCTCTGTAGAACACTTAAAGGGGATAGAAAAGAATATAACTTTTTCTCTGCAGTGCATGGCACCTATGCCAATATTGACCATGTACTAGGTCATAAAAACCTTATAGCCAAATGTAGAAAGGCAGAAATAATGAACTCGTGTTTCTCAGATGATAAAGCAAGAAAAATAATGTATGATAAAGGGTCATAGAAAGGTAAACCAAAAATTATTTGGAAACTTAATAGCAATTTTAAGTGAGAGGAAGAAACAGAAAATCATAGAAGTAATAAATAATTATATCCAAGAAAATGATGACTATGGGATATCATACCAAAATTCATGTGATGCAGCCAGCGAAATTTTGAGTAGAAATTTTATGTCTCTAAATGCTTATATGAATAAAATCGAGAAAGAGTAGATTTAGGAATTGGGTATGCAAATAAAAAGGCTAGAAAAATAACAAATTAAAGATTCCCAATTAAATGCAAAATTAGATATTCTGAAAAATTGAGCGAGACTAATAGAATTTAAATGAAGAAAATCATTGATATAACAAATAAAACAAAGTGTTTGTTTTATGAAAAAAATAAAATATGTAAATATTTGATTAATCTGATTAATCTAATTTGATTGAAAAAAAGAAAGAAGATGGCCATATTTCAAGATTCAAAAATGAAAATGGTGAACTAATCACCAATAAGGAGAAGTTTAAAGAGATGGTTCAGAATTACTTTGCTGAACTATGTGTTAATAAATCTGATTACCTGAGTGAAATGGATGCATATTTACAAAACATATACTGCCCAGATTTCCAGAATAGGAAATAAAAAACTTAAATTTCCCCATTTCAGAAAAAGAAATTGAAAAAACCATCAATACACTCCTTAAGAAAAAAAGTAAGAATTAATTAATTTCTCTTCTTCCGCAAACTATTTTTTAAAAAGGAGAGGAAATAATTCTGCCAAACTCCTTTTATGACACCAACATGGTGCTGATATCTAAAGCTAGAAGAAGCAAAACAGACAAAGAAAATTATAGACCAATCTACATAAAGAACATTGATGCAAAAATCTTTAATAAAACTTTAGAAAAGCAATTACAGTAAATTTTTACTAGGATAACATACCATATTCAGGTAATATTTATTAGAGGTAAGCAGGGATAGTTCAGTATTAGGAAAACAGTCAACCTAAGTGATCATATCAATAACAAAACCAAACATAAATTATATGATCATCTCAATACATGCTGAAAACTTTTGATACTATACAGCATTCATTCCTATCAAAAACACAAGAAAGTTTAAGAATAAAATGGAACTTTCCTCAAAATAACAAAAAGTATATATCTAAAGTCATAAATAAATATTTTATATAAAGGGAACAAAGCAGGAGCATTTCCAATAAGGACAGGAATGAAACAAGAATATGTATTATCACCATTGCAATTCAATTTAGTATTCAAAATTTTTAATTTTGCAATAATTAAAGAAAAAAGAAATGGAAGAAATCAGAATTGACAATGAGAAAATAAAGCTTTCACTCTTTGCAGACAATATGATGGTATACTTAGAGAATGTGAGATAATCATCTAAAAAACTACTTAAAATAATTAACAACTTCAGCAAAGTAGTAGGATATCAAATAAGCAACATTAAAATACTTTGGAATCTACCTCAAAAGGTGACCCTAGAAATGTATGAACACATTTCCAAAGCATTTCTCACCCAAATTAAGTAAGGTATAAAAACTTGGAAAAATGTCAATTGCTCTTGCTTAGGTCAAACTAATATAATAAAGATGATAATTCTACACAGATTAAATTACTTATACAGTACCATACCAGTGAATCTATGAAATAATTATTTTACAGGGCTTGAAAAAAATTGTAACAAAATTTACCTGGAACAACAAAAGGTCAAGAATGTCAAGGGAATTTTTGAAAAAAAAAAACATTTTAAGGCAGTTGACATAGTTGTCCCAGATCTAAAACTATACTATAAAGTGGAAATTATGAAATATGCCTGTACTAGTTAAGAAATAGAGTAATGGAGGGGTGGAGCCAAGATGGCGACAGGAGAGGATGATCTCTTAGGTGCTCTCTCTCAAAACTTATAAACTAAGGACTCTAACTAAAATTTCCAGAGAATGGCCAGAGCTGAACAGAAGGTTTTATCTTGAAATACAGGACTCAGGTGAAGCATAGACAGTGGAGGAGAAGTGGAAAATATGAGAGACTGTAATGATGATGAACTACATGTATACCTGCATAGAAAAATGATACTGATAATACTCATATGAAGCTTCTCATTTAATAGAGCAGGTAGAAGGAGCTTTTATAGATGAAGAACAGGAGAAAACTGAATCTGAATATATATTGTGGTGCAAAAATAGAGTCAATAGATATAAGGGAACTGTGATGGCAGAATGAAAAAGGAGATGTGGAATAGGATGAGATATTTCATATAAGATTTTTTTATTACAATGAGCTATTGCAATGATATGGAATGGGGGAAGGCAAGGGGGTATGAGGGAATCTTCACTCTCATCAGAGGTGGCTAGGAGAGGAAGCAGCATATATATTTAAAGGGGTATAGACATCTTGAGTAAGAACGAGAGAAGGGGGATGGGGGAAGGGGGGATGTGAGTGATGGAGGAAAGGATGGACCATGGGGAGAGTGGTCAGATATAACACATTTTCTTTTTTTATTTCTTGCAAGGGGCTGGGATTGGATGGCCTGTCTGGGACCATAGGGGCAGATGGATGCTGAGCCTAAGCCGTACTATGTGGGCTCGTGGCCTCTTAGCCCCAGGGCCAGGGATCTGTCTGCTGCGTCACTCAGCTACCCTACAACAGAGACAGAGTGAAAGGATAGAGAAAATATAGTATATGGTAGTGGAGAAGTACAAGTGGAGGGAGTTGTGATCAGCAATGGCAACAGTGGAAAAATATGGAAGTAACTTTTATGATGGACTTATCATTAAAGAATGTGATCCACCCATAACAGAGTGGGAGGAGTTGGAACACAGACTGAAGCATATTTTTTACTGTTATTATTTTTTTTTGGTGGGGTTTCAGGGCAAATGGGGTTGGGTAGCTTGCCTAGGGCCCCACAGGCTGGAATTTGACCTGGGTGCTCCTGGCTCCAGGGCCAGTGCACTGTCTGCCACCCAGCCACCATTATTATTATTATTATTATTATTATTATTATTACTATTCTATTTTATTTGGGTCTTTTTTTTTGTTTTTGCAGGGCAATGGGGTTGAGGTGGCTTGCCCGGAGTCACACAGCTGGGTGATTGTTGGGTGTCGGGCTGGATTGGGGCTCGAGTGCTCCTGGCTCCAAGGCCAGTGCTTCATCCAGTGTGCCACCTGGCCACACCTACTACTATGACTATTTTTATTATTATTATTATTATTATTATTGTTAGTAGTAGTAGAAGTAGTAGTAGTAGTAGTAGTAGTAGTAGTAGTAGTAGTAGTAGTAGTAATTTTAATTTTTTTTCTCTCTCCTTTACTTTATCACTCATGTAGGTCTATATTTTCCTTGGGGGGAAGAAGGTATAATGTTTATTCTTAAACAAAAATGTTTTAGTAATGCATAAAAAAATTTATTTTCACAAAGTAAGAATAAATAAATTAATTAATTTTTAAAAATAGAGTAATGGACCAGTGCGTTAAGATAAGTTCAAGAAATTCAGTGGTAAAAGATTACAGTAACCTAGTTTTTGAGAAACTGAAAAACATTAACTACTGGGATAAGAACTCACTATTTCACAAACATTGTTGCAGAAACTGGAAAATAGAATGGCAAAAACTAGGCTTAGATCCACAACTAATACTCTATACCAAAATAAAGTCAAAATGAATACAGGATAGAGAAATAAAGTGACACCATAGTTAACTTATCAGACCAACAAATACTCTTTCTTTCAGATCTATGGGAAGAGGAGAAATTTATGAGCAAGCAAAAAAAAGTCATTATTCATTGCAAAATTTTGACTATATTAATTTAAGAAGTTTCTGACCTAATAAAATCAATGTTGCAAATATATTTAAATATATTATATATGTATATGTGTGTATGTGCATAATGGGGTTGTAAATGTATAATCTTTATTAGATTGCTTTACATCCAGGGAATGGGGAAAGAAGAAGAGAGAGAACATTTGAAACTCAAAACCATACAAATAAAATTATTGCTGAAAATGATCTTTACATATAATTTGAAAATAAAATATTTTTAAAAGTAGAATGAAACAATTTAGTTTTAATTAATTCATTAAACTTTAAGCACACAACTTTGTTTTTGAATATATGTAATAAAATTATAAAAATTAAAATATAATCATTTGTGATGTGTGCTTATCTTGGAATAGATATAGATGCTTACTGTGGTTGGGTCATTTCAATCATGTCTGACTCCTCATGATGATATTTGGGAATTTTTTGACAAATATACTAAAGTGCTGTTTGCCATTCCATTTTCTAGGTGATTTTACAGATCTTGTTGAGACAAACAGGGCTAATGTATTGCCAACACCCACATAGCCAGGAAGTGTCTGAGATCATATTTGAGTCTTACTAACAAGGGAAAGAGCTCTATCCATTTTCTTTCTTTTCTTTTTCTTTATTTTTTGGTTTTCTCATTTTTATTTTATTTTTTAAATTCTAATATTTTGTTTTGAGTATGTTTTTTAATCCCCCCTTATATTAGTTTCTTTTTATTTTTATTTGATATTTTATTTTTCCAAATACATGCTCTTAAGGTTATTCAACATTCATCCATCCATATGCAAATGTTTATTTTTAAGGTCCAAAATTTCCTTTCACCCTCCCTTCCACGCTCAGCAGCAGTCAGGTTAACATTGCACACACACACACACACACATATATATATATATATATATATATATATATATTTTGATAAACATGTTTACAGTTTAGTCATTTTCAGAGTGAGGAATTAGGATTAAGGGAAAGAGATACATAAATGTGAGATAATTTTTATAAAGTGTTCATTGGATTCTGAAGGGTTTTTTCTCTCCTTCCTCTGGATGGGGATAGCATTTTCCAAAGTTGATCTAATACAGTTGTCCTAGCTCTCTGAACTGCTGAGAAGAGCTGCTTCCATAAAGGTTTGTCATCGCACAATGCTGTTGTTAATGTCTACATTGTTCTCTTGGTTCTGCTCCTTTCACCCAGCATCAGAACCTGTCACTCATTCCATGCTTCTCTAGAGTCTAACCGTTTATGTTTTCTTATAGAACAGCAATATTCCATACTATTCATGTACCATAACTTGTTTAGTCATTCTCCAATTTATGGGCATCCTGTCAATTTCCAATTCTTTGACACTACAAAAAGAGATGCTATGAAAATTTTAGAACATGTGGGATGTTTACGATTTTTATTATGATTTCTTCTGGATATAGGCCTAGAAATGGAATTGTTGGGTAAAGGGAAAACTCTATGTATTTTCAATTGTCTACCATTTTACCTATTGATTTTTCTTGGATGATATCTGGATGTAAATTATAGAATACCTTGATTATTGTAGGATTGAAGTTGGAAGTCTAATGGTTAATTGAGATGCTTATGGCAGATCCATGATTACATATTATAAAGTTGAAACAGTTCACAGGGGAAGCAATAAAACAGAGTTCATCAAAAGTAGCTAGTTTCTGAGAAGGCAGTTGAGTTATAAAACTAAAGTGATGAACAATAGCCAAATTTTCAACCTCCCTACAAATAACCCCTGAAAATATCAATTATTTATTCCCTACTTCCTCTGTGAATGATCTATAGGGCATATTATACAAAAATCATAGAGTATGTTCAAGTTTTACTGTTATTTCTCATATTGTATATCTATATATAGATAGATATATAGATAGATATATAGATATAGTTCTATATGTGTATATATAAATATGATATATACAATGTAATACATATTATATATGTATAGAACTATATGTATATATATACATATACACACACAGACATATTACTCATATTAAGGAAGTCAAAGTTGTAGTGAAATAGAAATAATGATGGTGGTGATGATGTTGACTACAATGACAGATATTTTCTCAATTGATCCCCATTACATACTCAGGAGCTCAGGAGGAAAGATTTATCATTGATCCAAATTTACTGATGAAGAAACTGAGGCAAATGGCTGTTGTCAGTAAAGATATGAGGCCAGATGTCAACTCATGTCTTCCTTATTCCCAGTCCAGTTTTCTATCCATTGAACCCACTTGATGTCATTTATTTATTCTGCATCTGTGTGACTTCATATAATTTGCAGACACCTAGGCAATATGACTTTGCCATATGACTTTGGAAATGTAAATTAAAAACAACTCCAGAGCAAAAAAAAGGATGCATAATGAAGTACATAATTTTACATGAAGTCAATGTGACAATATACTTGGCTTGATTATGCATATTTATCATATTTTATTTTCCTGTTCTTTTTTAAAATGCAAGAAACATGGGTGTTAAATAAGATAAATAGTTACAAAAATAAAAGTTAATAATAATAAAAGCAGTTCTCAGCCTAATTATTTTTATCTGTTACATTGGTGTATTATTTTCAGTAATTATCCCAAAGTATCATTACAAAGATCAAATGATATAAATTACACAAAATAACATAACCATTTAAAAATATAAAGTGACAAGGATTCTTAGAAAAGAACAAGAGTAATATTTTAGTTTTCACATGGAAAAGTAAAGGGAATGCTTCTAATTAAAACTAGAGAGTAGAAAAAGCCACAAGCAGAGAGAAATTGTTTTCAAACTAGACAATAAAGAAAATAAAAATATTACATGTCACACTAAAAAGATCATGTACTCATGATCCTCAGTACAAAATAATCTACTTTATTAAATATTGTTACTTTTATTTTAGACATATAAAACAATATACTGATAAAGTGCTTGCAGTTTTCAGTGGATGGCCAAAGGCATCTTAAAAAAAAAGAAAAAAAAATGATTTGAAAACCCTCACTATGTGTAGGATCATTCCAATGTCCTGATATTGCACTCATGGGAGCTTTAAAATCTAGAATTTTTAATGCAATGAAATTTATAATTTTGGACCACATACCATCATCATGGTGTCCATTTTGTATTGCAATTTTGAATCCAAACATTGGAACTCAATCTGAGACATCCTGAAAGTAAAGAAAGAAAAAAGTAAAATGGAGTTACAATATGGAATCTTCTAGTAACAGAGAGATGCATATGCATTGCAAAAAAATCTACTTCAGCAATTAGAATGAATGTATTTGCCTTCCTCAAAATAGCCTTATTAAGGAGATGTGCTCATTGTTAAAAAGGGATATAATCTAGTTTATATAAACAGTACAGATGTCAATTAGAGGTGAGCAGAAAAAAACAGAAGATAAAGGGTAAAAATGTCATGAAGACAATAAAGCTAGATAAAAGAGCTAAGAATTCACTAAAACTGTAAAAAGAACAAAAACTAGGCCCCAAAACAAATCCATTGCACAACAGTAATTTAAATTGTAATTATGGAACAAGTATAGATTTTGGAAGTGAAGAAAATAATATCTGAATTTCAAATCTTTTCTATAAAATGGCTATCTGAATCCTGAATTTCTGACTTATTTTGAGTTTCATTGATGACAATGAAGAGTTAACATACAACACAGTTTTGGAGGAGATATACTTCATCTTAAAATAAGTCTATATGGGAAACAATATTTCTGGCCTGAGGAATACTGCAAACCCAAAACAAAATCATTCACTCTGAAAGACTGTGGCAGGTACACAATGAACATGTCACCACCTCATGTATTGTTTCATACTCTTTAATAAGATTGCTACCATTCTATAATTTATGGCTAACTGACGATAGTGGAGAGAAGACACACTAAGGGATAGGTAAATGATAGGTCTTTTTTCCCCCTTACAGTATGTTGAGGAGATTATTACAAAGAGCCCAAAATGAAGTGTGACAAAGTAGAAACATCCCAGCAGGCCTAAAACTGTGTATAGTAAATGTGAAAAACTCAATGCCTAGTAACATTAAGTTGCCTACATAAAAAATGTCATACTCTATATAATAAAGAATCAGGCAATATAAGCTACTTTTAAATATTATTTGTGAACAGTTTCATGTGAAAGAATAGGTAAAATAAGACAGTATTTGTTAAATATGAGAAGTTTAAAAAATAGCAACAATATCAATGGATTTACAGGACTAAATTTTTGTTCAGGAGCTGTTAGGATTTTAGATGGTCTGGTTATTTTATTGCCATTGAAAGTCTATATAATTTTGAAACTGAATTAAAATGTATTTTTTTAAAATTCACTAATTCTACTTATATGTACATGTAATATGTAATATATGTACATGTATGCAGTTCATAGAAAACACATACTACAAAGATATATGTAAAAATATATATGTAATTTCAAATATATAATGTTCTTTCTATCTTGGATATTAGTAATGGGATCTTCAAGATAATCAGATCTAAATAGAAAAAAATGGAATATATGATGTAGACAATTATTTGAAATAATTAAAATTTTATAAATATCAAAGTACTCTTTATTAATCTAATGAATATTTAATGATAAAATATTATTTAGAAATTCTCTAGTTTTACAGTGATAGCCTTATGATTTGTATGATGATGGAGTACTGATAGTCTAATATGCATTTTCAATTTTGTGAGGGCAGATTTCATTATCTTTAGAGAAAGGTCAGGTAAAATTTCCTGGGGGCAAATTCCATAAAGGAAATCAGATTACTAAAATTGGTAAGCTCACAATAGTGAAACCCTAAAGAATAAAAAATAAGCCAATACAATTAGGAGGAAAAGGAATAATTGTAGATGTACAGCAGAGTTGCTAATCAATTTCTATTTGGAAAAAGAATGTGCAAAACCATGGTGGAGTGGGGTGGGGAGCCAAGATGGAGGCAGGAGAAGACCCTCTCTTAGATACTCTCTCCAAAATATTTAAAAAACCTTAAAATTATGACTCAAACTAAATTTTCGAGAGACATAACACATTAGAAAGGTTCAGTGAGGCAATTCTCCAGCACAAAATAACCTGGAAGATATTGCGAAAACTGTTCAATGTTTTTGGAGGGGTGCTTATGCCAGAGCTCAGTAACTTCAGCCTCACAGGAAAAGCTCCAGGGCACCTTGGAGCTGCAGCTCCCTGCAGCAGAAGCAGTTTGCTGACGTACACCCCAGAGACCACCAACCAAAATGTGGAAGATAAGCAGGAACAAAGAGAGTGTGAAGCCCAGGCTCTCAGCATGGTCATAGCACTCAGTGCAGCTCCAGCAGCACAGATCCAGGAAATGGAAGCAGACTCATGGAGTCACCCAGGGGGAGATTCCAGGCAACTATACCCTGAGTGCTCAGCCCACAAAAGGTAAGGGAGTGGAGATAGATTGCTGAGGTCTGTCCACAGGACTCTGAAGGAGCTCTGATCACATTCAGACCCTGGTCACAGTCTGAGAAAGTGTGAAATATCTCATTGAAAAAAGCACTGATCTAGAAAACTAATCTAGAAAAGATAATTTATGAATTATTGGCTTCCCTGAGAGTCATGATGAGGAAAAGAGCCTTGAACTCATTTTAAAAGAATTTCTACAGGAAAATTGTCCTGATATCCTAGAAGCAGAGGGTAAAATAGAAATTGAGAGAATCCATTGAGCTCCCCTGGAAAGAGATCCCCCAAAAGCAGCCCCCAGAAATATTATAAACAAGTTCCAGAACTCCCAAGTCAAAGAGAAAATAGTACAAAAAATGACACAATTCAAATATAGTGGAGTAGCAGTCAAGATCACACAGGACTTAGTGGCAACTACATTACTGGCTTGTAGGTGTTGTAATATAATAATCTGGAAGGCAAAAGAGTTGGGAATGCAACCAAGAATCAACTACCCAGTAAAACTGAACATCCTCTTCTAGGGAAAAAGAAGTACTTTCAATGAAACAGGGGACTTTCAAAAGTTCCTGTTGAAATGACCAGAGCTGAACAGACAATTCGGCCTTCAAGTACAGAACTCATGTAAAGCATAGAGAGTGGAGGAGAAGGACAAATTATGTGGGACTTAATGATGAAGAACTGCATGTATTCTTGCATGAAAAGATGATACTGATAATACTCATATGAACCTTCTTGTTTAATAGAGCAGTTAGAAGGAACTTTTATGCATGAAGCACAGGAGAAAACCGAATTTGAAGGTATAATATATTATAAAAATGGAGTCAATAGAGGAAAAGTGTAATGTACTTGGAGTAAGAGAAAGGAAAGGTAGAATAGGCTAAAGATATTTCATATAGGACACATTTCTTGTAGCTTTTGCAATGGTATGGAAGGGGGGAAGGCAATTGGGAATTAGGGAGCCTTAATTCTCATTGGAAATGGCTCAGAGCGGAAACAGTGTACACAATCAATAGGGAATAGACATCTAGAGGAAAAAAGGAGAGAAGGGGGATGGGGAGGGCATATACGCATGATAGAAGAGAGGGTAGATCACAGGAGAGGATAGTCAGATATAATATATTTTCTTTTTTTTCTTTTTTGCAAGGTGCTGGGATTTGGTGGCCTGTCCAAGACTACAGGTTCTGGGTGGTTTATGGGTCTCTGGGTGCTCGGTCCTCTGCACC
Source organism: Macrotis lagotis (assembly GCF_037893015.1). Classification (NCBI taxonomy): domain Eukaryota; kingdom Metazoa; phylum Chordata; class Mammalia; order Peramelemorphia; family Peramelidae; genus Macrotis; species Macrotis lagotis. The sequence goes on from NC_133666.1 coordinate 488,447,603, forward strand.
ACTATGGGATAGGATGTAGATTTGGGGCCTTTTGGGTCCAGGACCAGTGCCCTGTCTGCTCCACCACTCGACTCCCCCACAGCACATTTTTGAAAAGGAACAGCATCAAAGGAGAAAGAAAATATAATAGATGTTGGTGGGGAGAAATGGATAGAGGGAACTGTCATCAGCAGCAGCAAGTGCAGAAAAATATGTAAGTAACTTCTATGATGGACTTATGATAAAGAATATGATCTACCTGAGACAGAGCTGATTGTACTAGAACACAGACTGAAACATATATTTCCTCTTTCTTTTACTTTATTTCTCTTGAGGTTTTATATTTTTGTGGGGAAGGAGGTATTATTTTTACTCTTAAACAAGAATATTTTATTAATGTGTAAATAAGAAATAAATAAAATCTTAAAAAATAATGAAAGAAAAAAAGAAAACAAAAAATCATGGGCAGCTAGGTGTTGCAGTGAATAAAGTGCTATACCTGGAGTGGGAAAGCTCATCATCTTAAATTCAAATCTGACCTTAACTAATAAATGAATGAATAATCCCTGAGCAAGTCACTTAACACTTTTGTATCAGTTTTCTCATCTATTACAATGGACAAGAAAATTACAAACCACTCCAAAATATTTTCCAATAAAACCCCAATGGGATGACAAAGAATGGACCAAGAATTAAAATGATTGAAGAACTAGAACTGAACACCAAAGGATGAATATGTAAACAGGGTACTATGTTAAGAGAATTTTCAGATGTTCTAAAATCTGAATGGGCCAAATACATCAAAGGAATAAATGAATTAAACAAGCTTGTAAAAGAAATTACCTATATTGCATAAATTAGAGACAGTATGGTGTAATGAAAAGAGTTTACCTTAGAATCCAGAAAACCTGACTTCAAAACTGTTTCTCAAAAATGTAAACATTGTAGTCTTGTAAAATTCACTTCAGTTCCACAGAAAACTCTTCGCTCTCTTTTTTAAGTTGTAAAGAACATGGCAACCTTCATGGATGAACAGATGAAACTTAATAAAACAAATATGTGGTACAAATCCTAGGTTTTAATATTATGTAACAGAAAGATTCAAGGAGAAATTGGGACAAAATCAGGATTGGATAGTGATGCTCCTTAGATACAACTGTGAAAAAAGCATAAATACCAAAATCTAATTGTTGTACCCTAATCCATAGAAATAATTTTTCTCCCCACTTTTTAATTAGACAATTAAGCTGAAAATAATGGCTAAATATTTCTTAAAAGCTTTTGGATAAAAACCTATTAATGATTGAATGTTTTTAATTTGTTATTTTTCACTTTATTATTTGTTCACTATTTATTCACATTATTCATTTTAGTCACATCTAATTGGAATTTGTGAGCTTTCTTGGCAGACAATTGAGGGATTTGCCATTTCATTCTGCAATTCATTTTATATATAAGGGTTTGAAGCAAACACACAAAGTCCAGACCAGCATGGCCTCCTCAACACAGTTGTGGAAGCAAGCCTACAGAGCCTCCCAGCAGGAGCTGCTTTCAGATGGCTCAGCCCACAGAATCTAAGGGAGTGGGGGAAAAGTGTTGAGGTCTCTCCTTTTTCCCTGAGACAGGACTCTGTGGCTTTGTCCATATTTTGACCCTGATCAGTCTGGGCCTCCCTACTGTCATATAGCAGGGATCCTCCTCACAGCTCCAGGGAAGAGGGGTGTGCTTGTGGTCATCCACAGTGTAAAGCAAAGGTAGGAAAGCAGTTAGAACCTCTCTTAATATCTTGAAGGAACTGAGGTCCTTGTGGGGGCATCCCAATAATACTCAAAAGTTCAGGAATACACCCAAACCATGGCACAGAATGGGAAATGAGCAAATAGAAAAAAAAGTAACCTGACCATAGATAATTACATTAGTCCCATGGTGGATCAAAAGTTGAAAAAGCCCAAGATTCTTCAACAAAGACTCCAAGAAATAAAGAATTTAGACTCAGTCTATGGCAAAGCTCAGAAAAGATTTTGAAAATCAAGTAAGAGAGGTAGAGGAACAACTGGGAAGAGGAAACAGAGAGATGCCGGGAAAAGCACGAAAACCACGTCTGTAGAATAGTAAAGTAGATCCAAAAAATTCTGAGGAAAGCAACATGTTAAAAACTAGTTTAGTCAAATTGATAAAATAATCCATAATGTTAATGAGGAGAAGAGTGCCTTAAAAGCAGAATTGGCCAGATGGAAAATTAGCTAAGAAAGCTCTGTGAGCAAAATAAATCTTTCAAATGTACAATGGAGCTAAAGGAACATGATGAATTTGTGAGGAAAGAAGATTCAGTAATTCACACACCAAAAGAATGAAAAAAACTAGAAGAAAATGTGAAATATCTCATTGAAAAAATACAACTGATCTGGAAAACAGATTCAGAAGAGGAAAATTTAAAAATTATTGGGCTACCTGAAAGTCATGATCAAGGAAAAGAGGCTTGACTTCATTTTTATAGAACTTCTACAGGAAAATCACACTAATATCATAGAATCAGAGGGCAAAATAGAAATTGAGAGAATTCACCAATCTCCTCCAAGTCAAAGAGAAAATATTTCAAGTAGCCAGAAAGAAACCAATTCAAATATCATGGAGGAGCAGTCAGGATCACACAGGACTTAGCATCAACTACATTAAGCACTCTTTGGGCTTGGAATATAATATTCAATAAGGCATGCAACCAAGAATCAACTACCCAGAAAAACTGAACATCCTCGTCCCAGGGAAAAAATGAACTTTCAATGAAATGGGAATTTCAAACAATCCTGTTGAAATGACTAGAACTGAATAGGAAGTTTGATCTTCAATTTCAGCACTCAGTTGAAGTGTGGAGAGGGTGGATGAGAAGGATAAATTAATGATGGTGAACTGTGTATATTCCTGAAAGGGATGATGATACTGATAATACTCATATGAACCTTCTCATTTATTAGAGCAGTTAGAAGTTGTATATTTAGACAAGGCACAGGAGAGAGCTGAATTGGAAGGTATAATATACTGCAAAATTGTAGTCAATGGATGGAAATGTACTGGGCTAAAGAGAAAGGAAAGGTAGAATAGGCTCAGATATTTCATGCAAAAAGTCAAGAAATAGCTTTTGCAATGATGTATGGAAGGGAGGAATGTGAAGGAGAATGAGGGAGTCTTCTTTCTCATTGGAAATGGCTCAGAGAGGAAACAGCATACATACTCAATAGGCTATGGAAATCTAGAAGAAAAAGGAGAGAAAAGGGTATAGGGGAGGTGGGTGTGGATGATGGAGGAGAGGGTAGATCATGGAAGAGGATAATGAGATATAACACATTTTCTTTTTTTTTTTTTTTTTTTTTTTACTTTCTGTAAGGTGGTGGGATTGGGTGGCATGTCTGGGACCAAGGGGCTGGGTAGTTGCTGGGTCACTGGGGTGGGATGTAGGCTTCAGATCTCTCAGCCTCAGGGCTTTTGTTCTGTCCAGCACTCCCCACAGTGCATTGTTGAAGAGGGACAGACTGAAAAAAAAAAATCTAATAAATGGTAGTGGGGAGGAATGGATGGAGGGGAATTACAATCAGCAATGGCAACTGTAGAAAATATGGATGTAACTTCTCTGAAGCACATTTTTTTCTTCTCTTTTTTTTCACTTCATTTCTCATGAGAGTTTATATTTTTGTGGGGGGGAATGGGAATTATGTTTACTTTTTACCACAGGAATATTTTAGTAATATGTAAATAAATAAATAAAAATAAAAAAGACACAAAAGAAAAATTGCTTCAAATAATTACTGATTAGAGAATTGCAAAGTAAAATGACTATGAGATTCCTGTCCTCACCTATCAGATTGGCTAAGATGACAAAAAAGGGAAAGCTTTCAATGCTAGAGATGTGGAAGAATTGGGACATTAATACATTGCTGATGAAATTGTGAACTGCTTTAATAATCCTGGAGAGAAATATGGAACTATGCCCAAAGAACAACAAAACTGATAATATCTTTTGACCTAGAAATGCCAATGCTAGGCCTATATTTAAGAGAAATCATAAAAAATAGAAAAAGTTTCACATGTATCAAATTATTCATAGCATCCATTTTTGTAGTGACAAGTTTTTGAAATTGAGGGCATGTCCATCAGTTGGGAAATGGCTGAACAAGTTATGATATATGAATGTTATGGAGTACTATTGTTTTACAAAAATCATGAATAGTCAAACTTTAGAGAAGCACAGAACAAATTGTAAAAAGTGATGTTGAGTGAAAGGAGTGAAAGAAGAGAACAATGTTCACATTAACAACCACATTCTGATTTGGTCATCCTTGATATATACAGCTCCTCTCAGCAGTTCAGAGAGCTGGGACAACCCTATTAGATCAGCTATGGGCAATGCTAACCCCATTCAGAGGAAGAACAACTAAACAAAACAAGAAACCCTAAAAAGTAGGAACACTAAAATCTCTTTTAAAAAATTTCTCTTATGTTTGTCTTTCCTATTCCATGTTTTTTCCTTTGACTTAATACTAATTCTTCATAAAGATAATGTCTAGTCTGCAAAAATGTTAAACATAAATGTATATGTACAATATTCACCAGACTGTTCAACACTGAGGAGACGGTATTGGAAAGGAAAGATGGAAGGAAATTATATAATTATAAAATATGAAATTGGAAAGAAAATAATATATCAATTGAAAAACAAAAGCTTCCATATTCTTTTATTTTCTAGAAAAGTTCTAGATGCAGCTAGAATAACACTGAATTTTTGTTAAGAACAAACATCTGGGGATTCTTAGCTAATGAATTAAACAGAATCCTGTTTAATGTGTTATTTAAAAAGGATTTTCCTCATGTTGACTTAAGGAAAATTCTAGACTTTGAAGCAATAATAATTATGTTGAAATATTGAAAAAGCTTAGGCTCAGAGATGTATGGGCTAAACTCAAATATACCTTATAGTGTCAAGTATTGAAAAAAAGAAATTAATTACTAAGTAACTAATTAGCAGTTAGTATATTTTAAATTTGTAAGGAATTCAAGGTAGGGATCATCCAGTGGAACTCTTCATTTTACAGAAAGAAAAGTAAATGCCATGTAGTTGAAATGAATGAGCACAAAGCTCACAAATAATAACAGTATAAATATAGCTTAATTAATTTACTAAGAGTTATTCCCCATTTACATGACACCATTCCAAATTTTATCTTTTGTCAAGATATAATGTAAACAGAATTAATGTATCATAATGATTAAAACATTATAATTAATTTTCATTATTCTGAAGACAAAGTTTATCAAGTAGTGACCATATTTTTCCTTTATTGAGAGAATAAAAAAAAAAGGTTTAACCTTCATTAAAGATGATGTCAAAGGGGTAGTAGGTGGTGCAGTGGAATAGATCACCAGCCCTGGAATCAGGAGTACCTGAGTTTAAATCCAGCCTCAGAAACTTAATAATTACCTAGCTGTGTGGCCTTGGGCAAGTCACTTAACCCCATTTGCCTTACAAAAAAAAAGATCATGGCAAGGCTGCAGTGAAGTATACTCTATAGGACAGTTAAAAATATATCAGCCCTTCTTACCATTTCTCCTTGTCCTTCTTTATTCAATCAGTTTTCAAATTGATATAAATACACCCTATTGACTTGTTCTAGGATAGTCCTGAGGAAGGTTCTAAAAGGAAAACTTAGAATTAAAATGATTAGCTCTCATTTCTAGGGCTAAATCAGGACTTCATTATTAAGATAAAATTTTAATTTTTTTCATTTTTTATTATTGTAATAATCTTCCTGTGAGAGTAATCATAATCTCCCTCCCACCCCCAAAGGATGAGAAACATCAACAATAGTGAGAGAGATAAAAATGTTCTTCAAGCTGTGTTCAGATTTCCAATGGCTTTGTCTTGGGGTTGAGTTGCCTTCTTTATCATAAGTCTACCAAAGAAGTTGTTTCAATATTTTTCCCTCAGTTGCTATTACTAGTATATTTCCTTCTACCCTATTCCTTCCCATTCTTTCCTTTTCTATTCTCTCTCTCCTTTTACCCTCTCCCTCGATCTTCCTCTCTTCTATCAACTATTCCCTCCTTCTCTCCTACTGTTCCCCCTTATCATATCCATTTCATCTCATTCTTCTCTAAGGTGAGATGGATTTCTGTACCCTTTTAAGTGTGTATGTTATTTCCTTTCTGAGCCATTTCTGATGAGAATGAAGGCTCACTCATTCCCACATTCCACTCCATTGTAAAAGCTTTCTTTCTCTTGACTCCTATGTGAATTACCTTAGCCCCTTCATCCTCGTATTTCCCTTCCTCCCAGTACTTTCAAAAATCACTCATTGACTCCATCTTTTTAATATATTATACTATCATATTCATCTCCTTCCTGTGCCTTGCCTTTATTTATTTCTTCTAACTGCTCTTATGAAATGAGAAAATTCATGAGTTATCAGTATCTTCTTCCCATGTAACTATACAAACAGTTCAACATCATTAAGTTCCTTATAGTTAGTCTTTCTCATCCACCCCCTCCATGGTTGACCTGAGTCCTGTACTTGGAGATCAAACTTTCTGTTCAGCTCTTATTGCTTCAATAGGAAAGTATGAATGTCCCATGATCACTGAAAATCCATCTTTTCCCCCTAAAAGAGGATGTCCAATTTTGCTGGGTAGTTGAATCTCAGGTATAAACCAAGATCAATTGCCTTCTGGAATATCACATTCCAAGCCCAGGAGCCCTCAATGTAGTTGGTGTCAGAACCTGTATAATCCTGTCTATAGAGTCATGGTAGTTGAATTGCTTGTTTCTGGCAGCCTTTAGTATTTTCTCTTTGACTTGGTAGTTCTGGAATTTTGCTATAATATTCCTGGAAATGTTGGAATCTTGTTTGGGAGGTGATCAGTGAATTCCCTCAATTTCCATTTTACCTAGGATCTAAGGGTGGTAATTTTGATGTATTATTTCTTGAAAAATGAAGTCTAGATGCTTTTCCACATCATGATATTCAGGTAGCCCAATAATTGCAAATTATCTCTTCTTTATCTGTTTTCAAGGTCAGTGGTTTTTCCAATGAGATATTTCATATTTTCTTCTAATTTGGGGAGGTTTTGGCAGTTTTATTTCTTCCTGGTTGCTCACAAAGTCATCTTCCTTTAATTCCAGTCTGCATTTGAAAGAGTTATTTTCTTCAGAGAAAGTTTTTATCTCCTTTTTCCATGTGGTCAATTCTGCTTTTTAAGGCATTCTTCTCCTCATTTGCCTTTTATGTTGTTTTTTTTTTCCATTTAATCTAAACTGGTTTTTAATGTATTATTTTCTTCAGTATTTTTTGCATTTCTTTCACAAAATTTCTGACTTGTTTTTTTGGATACAGAAGCTTTGATTTTGTCATCATCTGAGTATGTATTTTGGTCCTTCATGGGACCAAAGTAATTTTTGATGGTCATATTCTTCTTTTTCTTCAGCCTATGGCTGATTCAATGCAATTTTAAGTGCATTAACGTGCATTTGGGGGGGGGGGTTGGGACAATCCACAGGGATCCTAATTACTCTAATGTTTTATGATAGACTTCAGGCCCTCACCTCTTCCATGGAACTATGAGGATGGTTCCTGCTTGCCTATAGTAGTGTTGGAGCACAAACTGAAACCTGGATCTGTATTTGGGCAAACAGCTGAGTCCTGCCCCAGGGAGATCAGGAAGACCTCCCCAATCTGCCCTGACCCCTTTACCATCTGTGGGCTGAGAGCTCTGGATGTTTTGGGTTTGACTCCTGCTTCAGATTCTTACTGCAGGGTTGCTCTGAGGCTAGAGCTCCCATCCACACTCACTCTGGTATAGCAGTGTTCTCTCACCACCCTTTCCACCTGTTTGAGATGATTAAACCACCCTCTCTATCATGGATGCAGGTGTCCAGCCTGGCTGTGCTGTGTTGTGCTGCAACTGAGGCTGAGCTGGGGGGTTTTCCAACCCCCGATCCTGGTGGAGCAGACTTGTCCTGGAGATCTTCAAAATTTTCTTGGATTTAATCTTTCTGTAGGTTCTGCCCCGCTAGATTTTGTCTAGAGTTGCAATTTTATGACTTTTGGAGCTTTTTGGGGAACCAGTTTCCAGGAATTCCAGCCTTCATACCATCATATTTTTATGAAATTGCAGTTAATGTGATATTTGATATCTACTTAATTTATGTGCATATATGATCTTTTAATGCCATCTACTTGAATTTCTTTAAAGCTGACTGAGAGACAGAACAGACACTACTAGATCCATAAAGATTAAAATTTATGCCCAACCTCTAATAGTTTCATTGAAATGGAGACTATTAAATACATGAACTATTTTTATTTGCATGTTTAACATTTTACAAATTCTCTTCTTCATATATTCTATTATTTATTTATCACTTCTTTTCAATTTAAAAATGGACTTCTGAAAAGTTTCTAACACTCTTTAGCAGTAACCAATAAATCTAAAGCTAATTTTCTCATCT